>NC_080705.1:53743329-54044222 GCF_943734765.1 Anopheles ziemanni
GTATGGTTGAAATTTTGTTTGTAATATCGTGTTTTATAACGCAATTTGTATCCTGAATATCTATTATTGTGAATGGTCCAATGTATACCGGATCCAATTTCTTTCTGTTTTCGTTGGTAATATAAACTGTATCTCCTACTTCTATTTGTACTGGCTTTGCGTTTTCATTCAATTTCGCTTGTGTTTTGAATTTCGATTCGATAAGATTTTTCCTTGCTATTTCGTTTGATTTTTGCAGCTTGAATTTCATTTCGTTGTAATACTGCTCTATATTGTAAACTGGTTCTACCTTCGTTTTGTATATTTCTTGTGGTAAGTTTGCTTGTCTTCCAAAAACTAATTCATATGGTGTGTATCCTGTTGCTGCGTGCATTGTGGTATTGTATACAAATTCGTAAAATTTGGTCCATTGGTCCCAATCGTTATGGTGTTCGTTTGTATAGCTTCGTAAGTATTCGTTCAAGCATCTATGATTTCTTTCTAATGCTCCGATTGTTTGTGGATGGTAAGCTGTTGCAAATGTTTGTTTTATTTGAAGGATTTCTGATATTTTCTGCAATATTTCGTTATTGTATTCTAAGCCTTGATCTGATTTTAGTTCTAAAAATGTTCCAAAGGTAAGTATGAAATTTTCGACTAATGCTCTAGCAATTGTGTTTGCTTCTTTGTTGTAAATTGGTATGATTACGACGTATTTCGTTAAATCGCATTGTATGGTTACTGCGTATCTGTTGTCATTGTTGGTTTTGGGTAGGGGTCCTACGGTATCTATTGAAATAATGCTAAATGGTTTTGAAGGTGTCGTCGTCACGACTGTCTTCTCCTTAGTATGAACTAAAGTCTTATTAGTAATGCATGCTTTACAATTTCTGATGAAATTGCGGATATCCGTCTTCATATGTTTCCATTGGTACCTCTCTCGCAATTTTGCGTATAATCTGTACTGACCTATGTGTCCTCCCGAAGGGGTTACATGGTAATCTCTTATTATCTTTTCTCTTTCATCCTGACCTTTAATCCATCTAGTTGGAGTAAATATGACAATTTCAGAATCGGAAATAGTTTTGTTAGCTACTTCTTTGATTGTCTGCAGGGAATAATATTCAAATAATCTGTCTTCACTTGATAATGCAATTCTTTTTCTGTTATATTTCCTTGCGATTAGGCATACATTATGCAGCGCAAACTCTAGTGTTTGGCTTGACTTCGCAGTATTATTCATTGATATTTCTTCTTTTCCTAGCGCTTTATTATAATTGTGATTGTACACTGTGAGCTCAATTCTGTTTCTTACTATCGTCGTCTTCAATTTCAAGAGTTTTCTAACCTCGGATGGCCTATCCGTTTCCCAAACTGTGGGGTGATCAATCCCTGTTTGCTTATTTGGTTTCGTCTGCTCTGAAACTTTATTCTTTCTCGTCATGGTTCTTGTATTGACCATTAATATTGGCTTCGTTACTTCTGATTTCGTTTTAGGTATAGACGCTTTTAATTGATCTGAATCAATTATAATTCTTGACAGTGCGTCAGCTGTTACGTTTGCTTTGCCGGCTAAAAATTCTATTTCGAAATCGAATTCTTCCAAATCTAGTCTCATTCTCGTTAGTTTCGATGTTGGATTTTTCATTCCAAACAAATATACTAGTGGGCGATGGTCTGTTCGGACCAAAAACTTTCTGCCGTATATGTATGGTTTAAAATAATTAATTGCCCAATGTATCGCTGTCAATTCCTTCTCTATAATTGGCTTGTTCTTTTCACCTGGTGTGAAACTTTTACTGGCAAATGCTACTGGATAATCTTTGCCTTCCGTTATTTGTGAAAGTACCGCACCGCATGCTATGTCTGAAGCATCGGTTGTTATTATAAATTGTTTAGTAAAATCTGGGTACTTTAGTATAGTAGGTGATATTAAGCTATGTTTAAGGCTGTCAAAAGCATGTTGACATTCCTTTGTCCATACAAATGGTACATCTTTCTTGATTAAATTGTTTAATGGTTTTGCCATCTTAGCAAAATTCTTTACAAACTTACGATAATAGTTGCAAAATGCTACGAATCTTCTTACTTCATCAGCATTGTTTGGTACTGGAAATTTTTTAACAGTATCAAACTTCGATTCGTCTGGTAAAATTCCCTTATATGTAATCCTATGACCTAAATAAACTACTTCTGACTCAAAAAATTTGCATTTTTCGGGATTAAGCTTGAGATTATATTTCCTAAGTCTATCAAATACCTTAATTAAGTTCTTAAGATGATGATCTACACTACATCCTGTGACAATTATGTCATCTATGTACACGAATGAAACTTCAGGTGTTAAGCCTGCCATGGCTATTGCCATCATTCTCTGAAAACTGTTTGGACTTATGTTTAATCCAAACGGCATTCTTGTGAATTGATAATGACCTGTTGGTGTTGAAAAAGCTGTGTATTTCCTACATTCTTTTTCGAGTGGGATCTGGTGGAATCCTGACATTAAGTCTAAAGTACTGAAGTACTTTGCTCTTCCCAATTGATCCAATATTGTGTCAATCCGTGGTAAAGGAAATTTATCTGGTAGGATTTTCTTGTTTAATTGTCTGAAATCGACTACCAATCTCCATTTCTTTTTATCGTCCAATGATTTTTTGGGCACCAATAGTATTGGTGAATTATATGATGAAACAGAATGTTCTATAATGTTGTTCTGGATCATCTTATCTACCTGATTGTTTATTTCATCTCTCTGTGAGTGAATTTGTTTGTAATTTGGGATGTAACTAGGGTTTTGATCTTTTAACAAGATTTCCTGTTCGTAAAAATTGTTGGTTGTGATTGGGTCATCATTAATGCAAAAGATGTCTGAGTAATTTGTTACCAAATCTCTCAGTTTTTCCTGTAAATCTTTCGTTGGATTTTGCATGCTTACTTTGCTCAATATTATTTTGCCTCTCTCTGTGTTGTTGCTTTCTTGCTTTGTATGCAGAACAAAATAATTATTCAATGGTTCGGAATGTTGCTTGAATTGACCTAGGTCAATGTGAACATTTTTGTCGGTTGTGTTAACGATCTTTATGAATTGATTTTCCTTGGAAATTATTGTGTTACCACAAAAGATTCCTGGTTGCAATTCTTTTGCAAATACAACTGTATCTTCCTGTAAATTTGGGATGCTAATTTTTCGTACTACTTCACTTCTCATAGGAATAACAATTCCGTTGTTGACCTTGTCTTCAATTGGATGAGAAATTTCGATTCCATGCATATCGAATTTCAACAACCATAGTTCATAGTCGATGATGCATCGATGTTTTATGAAAAAATCTCTGCCTAAAATACCATCTGCTTCAATATCGATGTTATTTGGTAATAGTTGAAATTCATGCCTGATTACTTGGTTTCCTATTGTGATGTTTGCACTAGTTGATCCTAATGTTTGGACTGTGTTACTTGAGATGCCTGTTAGATTTATTGTGTTCTGTCTGTTAACATGATGATTCTGTTTGATTTTGTTTGCCTTGAATAATGAAATATCAGCGCCTGTGTCTAGAATGAGCGTTGACGTTGCATTATTAGCCATATCAGTTTGAATGATTATGAAATTATGGGCTGACAAATTTATTGTGAGAATTGGCAATCGTTGGACTGCCGATTGTCGCCTAAAAAATCATTGTTCTGTTGTTGTTCGGCTTCTTGAGTTGCATACACTCTTCCATTGGGTTGTGTATTATTATTTTGCCAAGGTGCATTTTGCCTACCAGAGTTGTTATTTCTCTGGCTGTTGCTGTTGGCCTGCTGCTGATTGGGGTTTCCGTTGTACTCTCTGTTCTGGTTACCTCCTTGCCTTGCCGAATTATTACGGTTGTCGTTATATCCGTAATTATTTTGTTGGTTACTACCACGCCAACCTCTACGATCATAGTTGTTGCGACCATTATTTTGGTCTCTGTTTGACGGACGCCAATTGTTTCTTGCGTTACCGTATCCGTTTTGCCTGAATCCTCTTCTGTCATTGTAATTGTTACTATAACCTCTTGGCTGATAGTTAGATTGATATCTTGGTTGATACCAATTTTCTCTGTTCCCTGTGCCTGAGTTGTTGTAATCTGATCGTCTATTTTGTGGGTGTTGTTGGCGAGCTGCCAAAACATGCGTGCTCGACTTCCCATTGTCCAATTCGACGGCTGCCTCAATCGCGTCAGCGATCTTTTCGAATTGTCTTGCTCGAATGACACAACGTGTTTCGCTGTCGATCATTCCATCAGCAAATGCTTTAAGCCCTGTTTTCGTAGCCTTTTTGAGAGCTAATGGCTTCGAAATTTCCTCTGAAATATATGCTGCTTCGAGCATGTTTGTGAGTTTCTCTATTTCATTGCCAAATTCTTCTACGGATCCTTTCTGTTTGGCCGCGCTGAGCTGTGCTACCACCATTTCTGGTGTTCTCTTCTTCCTGCATTTTTCTTTCAGTTTGGTTATTATTTCTTCCAAACTTGTAGGAGCGTTTCCAACCGCTACCTTCGCAATCCCTTCAAGCTTCGATAAAATGCTCTTGATGATAACAGCTTTGTTATTATCATCCACAATTGCATTTAATACTTCGATGGAACTTATTACTCCGTCCAGTTTCTTTTCGTCTCCGTCGAATCTTGGCATCACAGACGATGCTGTCTTAATTGCTTCTAGTATGCTCGTCATTTTTGTGTTTAATACGGTTTTTCTTAGCTTCAATAGGACGATAATGACAATAGATATGCTTTTTAGCGAGAACAACTTTGGTTCCCCGAGTCTTTCTTCTAATAATCTTTTTACGTCGAAATATTTCGTTCTCAATACCAATAACTTTTCTTTCAATTTCTTCTCATTTGCAAACTCATCATTAAAGTGCGTAATTGTTTCGTTATAAATCGCTTTAGCTTCAATGAGCTTATTTATTATCGTTTGTGGTCTATACCTTCTATACGGTGTTTTCTTTAGGTTTATTCCGATTTTATCTAATCTTTCTAATTGCAATACGAAAAACTTGTCCATACCAAGTGTTTAATCATTTTCCTAACTTCTATGTTGTCCTTATTATAATAATTTATTTAGAAAAAAAAATTTGTGAACTTATCTTTTTCTTGCGCCTTTAAGGGTTTTCTTCCGCATCATCAGTTTGCTTCGCCTCCATGGGTTGAATCTATGTTGCTCATCGCTTCTGCTGCAGGGGTTGTCTCGATGTGCCGTACTGCTCACTCTGCTACGGTGTCATTCTGCTGACGTTGTCGTTCTTTCCTTCGCTGCGGGGGTGGTTGCGGCTATCATTCGGTCATCGTTTTCCTCGTAGTTCGCATTTGTCTTCATGTGGGTGAAGGTCGTCTTCGGTCACCCAGATGCACTTCGGTCGTTCGTTCACAGTGTTTAATAGTTTTCGCGATGTGCGTTTGTTCACTTGGGTAGTTCGCACGATTTGATCACTTTTTTCGTCGCCTTCTTCATCACTAGTTTGTACACATATTTTACGAGTTTTTGAATTACTAGGAGAGTGATTAAAATCAAGAGGGCATTTTGTTTCCACTCCTGTGTTAAGTGCTGCTCACTGTGCGCGTCCTGATTTTGAATGATCGTAAGTGCGTGATCTCCCTTGATTTCGGTGGTTTTTTCCTTAGTAAACCAACCCATTTTGATGAGCTAATAAGGATGTGTATGTGCCTTTCGGACGTTTTTTGGACGTTTTTTTTTTTATTTTACACTCTTTTTTCGGATTTTGTTGTTATATAACAAAATACTTTTGGATCTCTCTTTTTTTCTTTTCGACCAGTCTTTTATTCAGCTGTACCGCAATCACTTCTTATTGAAAATCTCTTAAATATTGTATGATTTCGGATAGTCACTCATTAATTGTACGGATCACTGTACACTTGTGTGCTGTAAAATGCTTTCGGATGTCACTTTCATTTCGGATCACTTGCTGCCACTTGCTGTCTTTAATTTCTGATCACTTTTTTTTTTTTATTATTTTAAAACTCCGATTCTTTTCCTGCAATGTTTCTTTCAATGTTTTTTCGTTCGGATATATGATATATAAATTTTGCGGGTTTTTTCTTTTTCATTTTTAGTAGTGTTTTATTTTTACTCAGCTTTCTTTTGATACGAGTTGCAGCTCTTTGTCACGGTCGCCATGTATTAACTCCAACTATTAACGCCAACTATGTAACTGTATTATTATTGCTGTTTAATTCGTAGTGGGTGAGTCGCTATAAATGAAAGGGGCACGGACGATGTTTGCTTTCTCCGACGACTCAACTGGGACTGGATTCCCTTCGTTCGTCGTGATCTTTATTTTATAGTTAAACTTTCTTTGTTACATTGGTCATCTGTTTAATGTTATCCTTTCCTGAGTTTTCCTGGTTTGCCTGGAGAAAGACCTTTTTCCTGGTTCCGCTTTGAGTCACTTCGTCATGCGCTCGGTTCGACGCGCGGTTCTCACGCTTTCCCTAGGTGTCGTATGACACACGCCTATGCTCCGTTAGCGCCTCGAAGGTCGGCGTTGTGTTCTTTCTAATTTATGACTCATTAGCTTAAGAGTGGGTTGACATTGACTTTTCGTTGCATGTTATGCAACATTGTAACCTAAGTCAAGGTTCTTCCTTCTATGGGTCACAAGTGGTTGGTGACTGCAACATTGTAACAGTTACATGGTTTGTGTTTTTGGGTTCTGGGTTCTGGTTTTCGTCATAACTTTCCTGACTGTACATTGTGTTACAAAGTGTGGTTTAAGAACGTTGTGTGGTTCTAGCGTGTTGTGTTGTGTTGTTACAAAGTGTGATAAGTGTGATGAGATGTGGGTTTGAAATATAGTGTGTGATGTGATAAGGATACGTGGGAATTGTGTGATGTGCGTAGCGTATGCTACAGCAGCAGTGTTGCTACAATTGCTGAAACACTAAATAATAATAGGGGTACAGTATACAATGTGTTGCGCAAGTACCACAACACTATGAAAATAGAAGCAGACAGGCGTGGAAAAATCACTGAGAAAAAAATAACACCTCTAATAAGGGACAAAATCCAACAGTGGATAGATGAAGATTGTGGTATATCGTTGCAGAAGTTAACAGAAAAAATTGCGGAAGAATTTCAAGTGAACGTTTGTCGTTCTACAGTAGCCAAAGAGATTTCTGACTTTAACTATTCGCTCAAAAGGTTGTACTTGTACCCAGAACGAAGAAATGCAGGAGGAAATTTAACAGTGCGAAAAGAATATGCTATAGATTTCACTGCCCTTCGTAATAGTGTTTCAGAAAACGCCATTATATTTGTTGACGAAGTTGGTTTTAAGGTAAGCATGTAGGAACAAGAGCTGTGAAAACTGTGCCACAAATTCGTACTCGTAACATATCGGTAGTATGTGCAATGAACAAGACAAGTATTGTTCACTACAAAACACGTAATAAGGCGATCGACAGATCGTTCTGTATGATGTTTATGGTAGAGTTAAAAGAAAAATTGCGGTCTTTAAATATTACCAACTCAATTGTTGTAATGGACAACGTTCCATTCCATAAGTGTAGTGAAATCAAAGAATTGTTCGCTGAGGGGCCAGATCGGATTAAATTTTTACCACCCTACTCCCCTTTTCTGAACCCGATAGAAAATTTGTTCAGTAAGTGGAAGGAAATTTGCAAACGAGCAAATCCAGAAACAGAGGAGGAAGTTATGAACGCCATAGAAAATGGGAAGTCTCTAATAACATCTTCCGATTGCGAGAACTATTTTTTGCATATGTACAGCTACATTCCACGGTGCTTGAGAGGAGAACCAATCAATGATTAATTCTGCGATACGCAACTTTTTTTTTTGTCGCAAACTATGAACTACTGTTGAAATATGTGTGTTGAACTATATGTTTGTTGAAATATAACAATGTTGAAAACAATACGTGGGAATAAAATATTTTTTTACCAGGAAAAAGGGAAAGAAAGAAATACATTTTACAATGAATTAAAATTTGTTTACGGAATATGAAGTTTGTTAAACAATTTTAATGTGCTTTAATAATAAATTTAATGTTTATTTTTATTCTAACGGCCTTTGCAGTTGAAAGCAACTAAACGAAGTTAAACCTATATCTTGTAAACGTATCAGCTTGGAGGTATCAAATGTTTCGTTGCGTTTGAACTTTCTTCATTTACGTTTGAACCATGCACAGATAGGCAACAATATTTCACTTGGACGTCAAATGTTTACTTGCGGTTGAACGGTGATACAGAAGCAGTTGAACGATGCTTACCTGGGCTCGAAAACGGTGTATGTCCACGTTAGATGCTTTAAATACGAATTATTTTCCGGATAACAATATTTGGAATGAAAGTTTTTTGTAAATTTAGTTTGTTTTATATCAAACTAAATAAAATCTTTAAGTTAATATAAAAAAAAAGATTGAAAAAATAATGCACCCATAGAAAAATCCAAAAATATGAGGTTTTAGCAGCGCCACCTGGCGGGATTGTCCAGAAACATCATAATTCCGTGAAATATAATAGTATTACACGATATTTCAATAAAAAAATTGCAATACATTTAATTCCGAATTTTATCCCGGCAATTTGCTCTTTTCGCTCCATAGTGCGCCGCAAAGTTTTTGAGTTTGCGGCTCGTGTAGCGTGGCTCTATCAGTTCAAGTGGGCCAGAACGGGATTGCCAACGCACAGTCATAATCTGGGAGCGAAAAATGCGGGTATTGCTAGCACACTCTTTCATTACTGATCTTTTATCGTTTATCTCTGTCCGATTCATATTTTGCGACATCCGGGAAGGTGAATGCATAAAAACTTTTGAAAAAGGAGTGACGCTGTAATTTTGGAAGAACTGGTGGCGCTTGAAAAAGAGCGTCACGAAATTATAAAAAATAAGAGTGCTAATTATTATTTCATGTTAAGTTTGGTTCCTCTTCTGGATAGCTTAAGTGAAGAAGATCAGATGGATGCACGGGAGGAAATTTTATCATTTACTAATAGAATTGTAAGAGAAAAACAGCAAAACGAACTAATATAGTTTCATATTTGTAAATATCGTAAGTTAGTAGTTAGTAGTATAGTTGTATAGTATACTACTGTGTCCAAAAAGTAAGGTGACTTTGGTGCTCAAACTGAGCGCGTCAAAGGTATTGGTGGTTTGTTATTTTTTTATTGTTGCTATATGTGTTTTTGATTTTTACAGCAAATTTCATGTAAAAATATTCATCAGGATAGGAGATATGATTTTTTTTGTGGCCTACTACACGTATGACCCTCGTTTGGCTAGTTTTTTGGTCCTGGCTTATTCCTGGCACGGTATTTATTCGATTGATTGATTGTTTTACAGTCTGGAGCATAGTTACAAGTCTTGTCTACAGAAATAATGCACTTCGTCTTGTCAATTTAGTCGGATAGCGCTGTTTCACCCACTTCAACGCAACACCTTTTTTCAAAAAAATTCAACGATTTTGGTACCAGTCGAGTTCCAGGCCCAAAACCTCCTCTAAAATGGTATTTTCTGATACTTTAGATATTTCAATATCATCGGTGAAGTCTCTAATCATCAATCGACGATTGTTTAACATTGATTCCTTAAAATTTTGAACGTGAGCTTTGTCGAATGACGAATCGTTGAGGATGATGTGTCCCATGACGCCATTTTGGCCATTGTGGCCATGGCGGCCATTTTGGAATTCACTAAACGCCTCGTAAACATTTTTTTTCGACATTACTGCATCGCCAAAAGCTATTTCAACGAATCCGCAGCTAAAAAAATCCGCAGGTTCCTGGACCGGATGGTATCCCTTCTTCTGTGATTATCAACTGTGCGAGCGCTATCATTGCTCCTGTGTCGTCGCTCTTGAACCTGTCGCTTAGCTCAAGCCAGTTTCCCAGCGCATGGAAATATTCGTGGATGACACCCATTTTCAAAAAGGGTAACATTGGTCAGGTCGAAAACTACCGTGGGATAACGTCTTTGTGTGTGCTCGCTAAAGTCTTCGAACTAATCATACACGAGGCACTGATGAATGCGTGTAAAAGTATTATCTCACCTCTTCAGCATGGCTTTCTTCCGAAGAGGTCAGTGTCGACGAATTTGGTTGAATTCGTTGATAAGTGTATTGCGGCTTTTGGGCAAGGAAACCAGGTTGATGCAGTGTACTCGGATTTCAAGTCAGCGTTCGATCGGGTTAATCACCAAGTGTTACTGTCTAAACTGCGTCATTTAGGGATTGCCAACGACTTTATTTCTTGGCTAGCGTCATATTTGTGCAATCGAGTGTATAGGGTAAAGATTGGGGAGGTTATGTCACGTTCCTTTATTGCGGACTCTGGAGTGCCCCAAGGCAGCAATTTGGGTCCTTTGCTTTTTGTTTTATTCGTTAACGACCTGCCGCGATATCTTCAGTGGGATTCTGTGCTGATGTATGCTGACGACGTAAAAATTTTCAACGAAGTGCAAATCCCTAGCGACACTGACCGCCTTCAATCTGTGATACATAAACTGACTCATTGGTGCCATATTAATAAGCTACAACTTTGTGTGGATAAATGTTATGTGATTAGTTTCCATCGTCGTAAAAATCCGTACACTCAGACTTATATGCTTGATGGTCAAGAGATTAACAGGTGTACTACTGTACGTGACCTTGGTGCCATACTTGACGCTAGTTTGACATTTCGTGAGCACTATGAGCATATTATTAGTAAGGCTAACAAATCGTTAGGTTTTGTTTTAAGGAACTCTACGGAAATCTATGACCCTGTGTGCCTTAAATCTTTATATGCGGCGCTGGTACGATCAATACTTGAATTTAATGTTGTTTTGTGGGCTCCCTACTACGACGTTTGGAACCAGAGGATAGAGTCCATTCAACGTAAATTTACTCGCGTCGCCTTACGTAGGCTTCCTTGGTGGACTAGCGGCCCTCTGCCTGATTACCAGACTCGTTGCTTGCTTCTCGGTCTGCAGCCCCTTGAACATAGGAGAGGTGTGGCTCAAGCCATGTTTATGTTCAAACTGCTGACTGGTGAAATAGATGCACCATATATTTTGAGTCAATGTCCTGTTCGTGTTCCTGTGTACTCCACGCGCAATAATGAGTTCCTATATGTGAATCCAACTACAACGAGGTACGCTGAAAATGCTCCGATACTCGCAATGTGTCGTTCTGTGAATAAGTTTAGCAATATAAAAGACTTTAACCGAACCTCTGTTACTGTTAAGGAATCACTTGTTCAATGTTGGCGTAGTAATTAGTTATAAATGTTAAGTGAAGATTGTTTTTGTATACTGTATTAAAACTGATGATTCATTGGGGTGATTCACCTGTTGAATCTTGAATAAAGAACCTAATAATAATAAAAATTAGTTACGCATACAAAATTTTAAGCAAATTCTTTGCTCCCCAAATGTGCCCAGGGTCGGGTCAACGAGGGTCATACGTGTAGTAGGCCACACAAAAAATCATATCTCCTATCCTGATGAATATTTTTACATGAAATTTGCTGAAGAAGTCAAAAACACATATTTCAACAATAAAAAAATAACAATCCGCCAATACCTTGGACGCGCACAGTTTGCGTACCAAAGTCACCTTACTGTTTGGACACAGTAGTATATAGTAGTGTAAATATAGTAGCAAGTAAGAAAAATTAAATATTTTGGAATGGTTATAAATGAAATAAAATGAACTTATTATGTTTAGCCGTCACCCGTTCAGTCGGCTACCCGGGTAGATTTGGAGTTTTGTTTTCAAATAACTTTTTATTGGATTGTCGTATCGGCATGAAACTTTTAGTTTTCAAAGGAATTTAAATATTCGCATTTTTCAGTTATTACTCCATAATCGTTCAACAGGGGTTACCTGGGTAGTCCATACATTATGTATGGGATATTTCGTTTTTCTGTACTTAAGACCAAATATTTTTTCATGTAGATGTCGTGTAGAATGTAGATTTAGAAATTACAGGTAGGATGGTTGAACGTTCACGTAGTTAACTATGGTTTAACGGGTGGCGGTTAATAAAGCGTAGTATAGTGTAGTTATTAGCATTAGCATGGTAGTTTAAAGTAAAGCATAGAAGTCAATCAATTTAGTGAAGTGGTCTTGATTACCTGAGAGTTACCATCAGTCGTTCTTCTCGAAAAATGGCTGGTGTGTGTGTTTGGCAACTTAAAGATGAGGTGCTCTATCTTTTTCAATATGAAGAAGAATGTTTCCTTGGACATCCTCATATATTCAAAAAATTTGCCTTCTTGCTCCAATAGCTTCGGAAAAAGAGTGAAGTATTCTCCGTTTTGCTCTCGATGTTTCCATATCTCGTTAGTGTCTTTGCGCTGTTTCATTAGCAACGTATAGCGCAAAGAGAAGCTTGTTCCAAGGAGAAGCTCTGTCTCAGAATCCGAATCCATTTTAAATTTATTTAAATTATTTCTCTTCCGAAGCAGTGGAGGAAATAGGCCAGATTGAAAAGCTGTTGGAAGAGCAGAAAACCAATTTCGACAAATGTGAATAACCAGAAAACTGGAACAAAAGGTGTTGCAAAGATGGTTTTACAATTTACTATGAAATTTTAACCGGTAGAAGTTAATACTCATTAAGGAACTAAAGGAATGTATGGGAACAAATGTGTATAATGAACAAAATGAAATCCAACCTAGATTTAAGTGTCTTTTTTTAATTTTAGTATATACTCAACCATAAACTTACCTGACTTTTACTTGAGATGAATAAAAAGGAAATAACGCAGAAGGAATTGAAAAAAATTGAACGCAGAAATTTGAAAAAAATGGGCTAGACCGTAATCTGTGACCTTTCTACTCCAAACTAATTTACCAGCCAAATTTGTTTATTATTGTTGTTATTTATTTTACACCGGATTTTTTAAGTTGTTTGTTTACCTTAAACTGTCAAAAACATCGGACGCGAATCGGACGAGCAATGACACCACTTATCATCGTTCGTCCGACAAAACATCGTGCGGTAAAGCAATGACACCAGCCTTAGCTTGCGTAGGCCCAAGAAGCTGGATTCAATAGCCGTACTGGAGTAAATCCTCGCCGAAAAGAAGAAGAAGAAGAAAAGAACCATGTCCGGTTTGACCGAGAACGTACTTTCACAAATATGGTGGCTGGCTGCCATTGCTGATATATCAACAAGTGGCTCGAAAAACACTGCCCTATTTCTTTAAAAAGTATCGCGGCAAAAGTTTCAAGGTCCCATGGAATATACGTCAGTACGACGACGTTAAGCCGGCTAATCTTCGGTTTCCCCGGTATATGTTCTCCCGGTTATCATCAATAGGAGAAGAAAATCGAAGAGCAACTACAATTGAATTAAAAGAATATGCAGATGGTTTGTTGAACTATTTTCAGAAGTTTTTGATATTTAATGTTATTTCTGTTATATTCTATGACTGCTTGTTGATGCTTGGCAACAGTTCTTTCTAACTTTATTGCACATTTCTTATCAAATTTCTTCCTATTGCTGTTTTGCTACCAATTTATTTGTATTTGTATTTGTATTTGTATTTATTTCTCCTTACTGTTATTTGCCCCGAGGGCTTTATAACATCTAAACCTTAATATTAATTAACAAAGAACTTATCGGGGGAGAGGAAGAAGGTAGCCTAATCGAGAGGCAATTAGGCAGGAGGGGAGAGGACACGAGAACGGAATTGAGGGAGAGAGAGGTTGAAGTCAAACATACTGTAGGCATCGTTGAAGGCAGACAGTGAGCGGAGGAACGGGTCGTTTTGGCCATACCGGGTTTGGCGACGGGGGATAGCCAACGGAGGCCTGTCCCGTAGCGGGCGCGATGGGACGTAGAAAGGAATGGAGGAGAGGAGGGGAGGGGCATCCAGGTGATTGAGGAGAACACCCGCGACAAAGAGTGCCTGAGCGTTCTTGTGCCTCACGGAGATCTCTTCCAACCCCAGGAGATGACACCGAGAGGAATAAGGAGGAAGAGGAAGAGAGTTGTTGTCAAGGAAACGCCGGACGGCTATCCGAGTAAACCTACGCTGAATGCCCTCAAGCCTGTTCATAGAAGTCACCCCTGGAAGAGACCATAGACACAGGCGTAGTCGAGGGCAGAGCGAACCCAACAACAGTAGAGCGACTTAAGGCAGAGTGGGTCGCGAATCTCGGTCGCAATTCTCAAAATAAATCCCAGCGATTTGTTCGCCTTGGCGACTATCGCGTCCAGGTGTGCGGAGAAGGTAAGGGAGCTATCTAACCAGACCCCGAGGTCCTTAACCACGTCCACACGGGAGAGGGGGAGCCCAGAAACCGTGTAGTCCGCAAGGACAAGGTTACGAGGTCTGCCGAACGACACCACACAACATTTGGCAGGGCAAAGCGTGAGCCCGTTGATGGAGCACTAGGCCGAGAAACTGTCAAAGATACTTTGGAGGGGAAGGGAGTCGGCAAGTCAGGAGATGGGCAGGAAGATCTTAACATCGTCGGCGTAGAGCAGGTGTCCTTCACTAGGAAGGAAGCTCGTACAGTCGTTAATGAAAAGACAGAACAGGAGGGGACCCAATACACTTCCTTGAGGGACACCAGAAGTGCCTGCGAAGGGGTCTGAAAGACAATCGACCACTTTCACACGGTAGACACGACCTGTCAGGAAGGATCTGATCCAGGATAGGAGAGGATCACGGATGCCAAGCCGCTCTAGCTTAGCCATCAGAAGGTCATGCGGAAGCGAGTCAAAGGCAGCTTTGAAGTCGGTGTAAATGACATCGAGCTGCCTACCGACCGAGATGTTATCAAAGGCGCACTTTATTAAAGTCATCAGGTTGGAAGTAGTAGAGCGACAAGGTATGAAGCCATGTTGGTGAGGAGAGATATAGGAGGTGAAGCTAGAGAGGAGGTGGGTTTGCACAACGGACTCAAGAACTTTGGCGGTGGAACACAAAAGGGATATGCCACGGTATTTTGAAGGAGTCGAACGGCAGCCCTTCTTGTGCCTAGGGACCATCCAGGCCGACTTCCATACCGACGGCAAGACCCCCTCGGTGAGCGAGCGGTTGAAGAGGCGGGCCAGAATCGGAGCGAAAACTTCGCTACAGCTCCTAAGGACGCAAGAAGGGATGCCGTCAGGACTTGGAGAGGAAGAGGGCTTAAGGGAGGAGAGAGCAGACTGGACAGTGTCAACACAAATAGGCGCGAGGTGGGGTAACACCGAAAGAGCCGGGACCCCGGAGATCGCCCTAGTGAGCGATGCAGAGGAACGTGCAGGATCAATGAAGTTGCTAGCGAAGTGATTAGCAAAGAGACAGCTCATTTCTTCATGGGTCGATGCGGTTGAGTTGCCGTCCGACAGGGAAGAGGGAAGTTGAGAGGAAGAGCCACGCCTGGAGTTGACGTGATGCCAAAAGGAGCGAGGATGAGACGTGAAGCGGGTCTGCAGGCGCCGAATATACCCCCCATAGCGAGCCCGATTCAGCCCACGATAAGCAGCCGAAGCGTACTTGAACGTCCTCTTATGGAGCTCACTGTTTACACGGTTGTAAATCCGGAGCGTACGCCTTACATCTGCCTTCAGTGCACGCAGTTGCCTGTTTGACCAGGGAGGATTTGGGGGAGGACGTAGAGAAGGACAGCAAACGGAAAGGAAGGAGGAAATTACAATATTAAAACTAGACACGGCGATCTCAATCGAGGGAACGGAGTCGATAAAAGACCAATCGTGTGCTACAATTAAACTATTAAATCTAGTGACATCAAGTTTGCGAAAGTTGAGCCCGGTCACGTTGGGCCGATCAACAGGAACATTAGTACTAACCGGGACGGACAGAAAGACCTCCAGAGCGGGATGGTGCCGGTCTTCCGGAAGGAGCGGTATCGGAGCGTGAGATACGGGTGAGCAAGATGCGGCCAGTGTTGAACTCACTACTACGAGATCAAGCTGCCGACCATAATCGTTTCTGATGCCCGAGATTTGCAACAAGTCGTTATGGGACATCCCGTCCGATAGTGCAGCGGAGATGGCGATGGTAGAGATCGGGACGAAGGACCCTGATGCGGCACGCCAGTTGATGTGGGGAATGTTGAGATCCCCGAATAATAACAGGTGATCGGACTGTTTACAGCGTTCACGAATAAGCCCGATGTTATCGTGTAGCTGGTCGATGACGTCGGGAGAGCAGCGGTCGGGCGGAATGTAGACGGCGCCCACGAAGAGTGCAGCATGCACCAACTGGATACGCACCCAGGTCAGCTCCAGCTCGCCAGTAGAGAGGTTGACAGGAAACGACTTGATCCTCTCGGAACACGCGATGAGCACTCCACCGCCACGAGAGTGTCTGCTGTTAGATGCGTTTCTATCGCAGCGGTACACGCAAAAAGAGTCGTCGAATAGCATTGCCGACGGAATGCTATCGTCCAGCCACGTTTCAGTGAATACAACCATATCCACCTCGGATTCCGAAACAGCCAGCCGAAATTCGATAGTCTTTGTCCGCAGGCCCCTTACGTTCTGGTAAAGGCAACGCATCGGTGATGAGGGCGAAGAGAGAGAGGTAGCCGGTGAGTGCACGGAGCACCGTGCCGTTGGAGAAGATGATGACGAAGAAGGACTGTGGTGTGATGAGTGTTGCTATTGCAGTGTCGGTAGTGGGTATGCAGTGATCATAGTGTCGTTACTGATGGTGGAGCTTGGTGTGTTTGTGGCTAAAATCTGCGGTGACCGGACTGAAGTTTGTGGATTGACGTTGCAAACAGTGTCGTTTCTAGTGGTGGAGTTAGATCTGTCGGCTGTGGTTAGATTCTGCGTTGAGGGAACTACGCTCGCTGTCAATACGTCATTCGTTGTGACCCTCCGGTTGACAAACTCTTTAAAGACTGTACCCACCGGCCACGTGGAAGGTAACAAAGCCTTCTCTTTATGTTGGGGCAACAGACCGACCTTGAACGAGGCAAAGGTCAGCGTGCTAACGTCTTTGTAGGGTGGAACGAGTTTAATCGCCGCAACATCATCGATGCCCATTTGTTCCTTAACAAATGCCTGGATTTCCGCGACCGTGGCCGTCGGTCGGGAGTGCGATAAGTACAGCCAGAATTTGGGCGTTTCTGGCGGTAGAATTATTGCGGCAAGAGATGAAGCGGAAGCGGAAGCGGGAGATGCCGTACCGGCGAACAGCGAACCGTCAACGGACGGCGGAGATGGTGGGGATGGAGGGGAACGATCCATAAGCCGACGCTTAGGTGGGTTGGTGCGTGCGGCCGTGGCAGGAGACGCAGTTGATGTATGTGTTTGGTGTATCTGTGGTGCGGGCCAGATAGTTGACCCCCTGACTGGCTCCATGGCATTCTTAATGGCTGCGTTTAATGTTGATGTGGCTGCGTCCAGACGCGTACGGGACTGTTCGAGATCTGCAATGAGCTGCGTCCTGAGATCCTGACAGCTAGCTGCTCGAAAGCCAACATTCGGCCATTCCGCCGAGTTTCCGAGCACGCACTACACTGCCATAACAGTTGGGAGCCCTCTTTGGAGAGCTCCTTAAAGATAGCGTTGGTAACACCCATACACGAACGATGAGACCAGCGTTTGCAGAAGCCATCACAGGAATAGACGCGGTCCTCCAGCGAAGAAGGGCGAGAGCAGGACAGGCATAGCTCGGCCATCGTTGAGTAAGGATCCAAACAAGCGGTGAACGGAGATAAGTAAGTAGCGCGCCAAAACAAAACTCGCGAAATAACACAGCGTTTACTTGCAGGTTGAAATGCAATCGTGACGAAATACCGACGGAGAGACGTTCGCGCACGTACTGTTATCTTTCGGTCGGCCCACTTCACGTTTTCGCGAATTTAAGAACGGGTGAATACGGAGCGAGGTAGAAGTGCGTGTTTACAAGCCAAGAGACGGTAATATTTATGCTATACAATGTTTATAACATACTTTACTGTACAATTTTGCTCAAATCTGTTGAGGAAGCAATCATAGTATCCTTAGCGTGCGTTGAAGTGATTGAGTCTTAAGCTAGCAGCGAGTGGAAGCAGTCGTTATCTTCAGTTAATAAAAGAGATTCCAAACCACATATTCAAATATTCAACTGGTTATGGGTCCAGAACGTCCGGAAATGGAGGAATCTCGTGTTCGTGTATATCTTTTCGACGGGATAAATTTTTCAAATTGGAGCTTTCGGATTGAAGCCTACCTGGAAGAATTGGGATTGCTTCATTGTATTGAGAAAACTTTAGAAGAAGAAGATTTCTACCCGGAAGTAGCCGAAGATTCAGCGGCTGTAAAAAAGGAAAAGGAGGAAAAACGGGCTAAGCGGAAGAAGGAAGACGCTAAGTGTAAGTCCGTCCTTATCCATAAAATAGCGGACTCGCAGCTTGAGTATATTCGCGGGAAAACATCACCCAAGGCAATTTGGACTACACTGCAGAACACTTTCGAGAGGAAAGGAATTTCAGGGATATTTTATCTACTAAAAAAGCTGGCAGGAATGAAGTACGACGGAGGACAATCGATGGAAGAATACATTTTGGAATTTGAAAAGACCATTCGGGAATTGGAGTCGGCGAACATAAAATTCGACACACCAGTGGTAGTATTCTTTCTGCTCCAGTCAATGTCTACTGCGTACGAAAATCTCATCATGGTACTTGAGACGTTACCAGCAGAACAGTGTACTTTGGAATTTGTAAAGTCGCGGTTGCTAAGTGAAGAAACTAAGCGAAAATACGGTGAAGCTAGACCGGAATCGAGCACAGCATTTGCTGGAAATACTGGAAAAACTGGAAAGTTTCAGTTCAAGTGTCACGGTTGTGGAAAAATTGGACACAAGCGAGTTAATTGTCCAGAATTATCGAAAAAGGAAAACAGCAGTAAAAATTGGAACAAACCGAGGAAAAATAGTAAGATATACACAGCGGATACAGGCAATGAAATTGCATTTTTATCATGTAATGCTACACCAACTGAAGGAAGAATTCGCTGGATCCTAGACAGTGGAGCATCGGAGCACATGGTAAATGATAAAACATATCTTGAAAATTTACGGAAATTGGAAACACCAATCATGGTCCATGTAGCGAAGTCAGGAGTATCACTTTCAAGCAACCTGGTCGGCGAAGTGAAAGTAGTATGCTCTGTAAATGATAAAAATCAAGTGTGCAGAATATACAACGTCTTGTATGTTCCTGAACTCTCCGCCAACTTACTATCGGTAAGACAATTAACAGAAAAAGGAAATGAAGTAATTTTTGGAAAAGAAAATGCGCGAATAACACGTCAAACGGAAGTAATTGGTTTTGCAAAGAAGAAGGGTCGGTTATACGAAATAGAAATGATTGTTCCGAAAATCGTATCTGCATTGTCCGTAGACCAAGGAAGCAACATAACATTATGGCATCGACGGTATGGACACATTGGAAATGCTGGACTGGAAAAGCTTGTACGAGGCGAAATGGTTGAAGGAATCGATATTAGTGGAATTTTGAAATCGGAAAAAGAAGTTTGTTCTTCCTGTATGATGGGAAAACAATCCAAGCTACCGTTTAAAAAATCAACTGAACATCGAACTTCTCGTCCGTTGCAGTTGGTTCACACTGATGTCTGCGGTCCTTTTACACCAGCTTCATGGGATGGAAAGAAGTATTTCATCACTTTTATTGATGATTATACACATCTGACAATAGCATTCATACTAAAGTCAAAAGAAGATGTCGTGGATGTTTTTAAAAAATATGTAGCGATGGTCACGGCACACTTTGGCAGTCGAATCAGCAAATTAAGAAGTGATAACGGCGGAGAATACATAAATGCTCGATTTATGCAATTCTGTGAGGAAGCTGGAATTTTGATGGAGTCGACAGTGCCATATACGCCACAGCAGAATGGTGTTGCAGAACGAATGAATAGGACTATCATGGAACGTGCCCGGTCAATGTTAGATGATTCAGATTTCAAACGATCAATGTGGAATGAGGCAGTTTTGACTGCAGTATATTTGATCAATCGCAGTCCAACTTCAGCGCTACAAAACAACAAAACGCCGTACGAAATGTGGTTCGGAGAGAAACCAAATGTATCTCGTCTGAAAATTTTCGGAAGTAAGGCATTTTGTCACATACCAAAGCAAAAGCGAACGAAGCTTGATGCCAAAAGCCAAATTGGTTATATGGTCGGGTATGGAAGCAACGCATATCGAATATGGGATCCTGTGAAAAAGAAGATCTTTATGGCTCGAGATGTGGTTTTTCAAGAATCGAAAAACAAAGTTCATGTGTTCACTGAGGATCACCTAGTGAATGATCATGTGGAATCACGAAAATTGGAAATAGTACCGGAACAATCTACAGTGGAATCACTTGAAAAGGAGACCTCGGAAACACAGAAAGTTTCGATTCAGGACAGAAGGGATTTCTTGGAAACGGAAGATCAAGAAGTGGAACTTCGAGAGATGGAAGAAGAATACAATAGCGCAGAACAAGTCGACGATTCACTTCGGCGAAGCGATCGGAATCGTAAGGTGCCTGAACGCTATAGTGATGAAAAGTTTGCAGCTTTTGCATTACATGCGGAAAATTACGTAGACGCATTACCGGAAAACATCAACGGTTTGCGAGAACGTGATGATTGGCCACATTGGAAGCGTGCAATTGAGGATGAGATGCAAGCCCTCAAGAAAAACGAGACGTGGAATTTAGTGGATCTACCAGTCGGTGCAAAGGCAGTGCCCTGCAAATGGGTATTTAAAATCAAATATGCTGATGATGGATCCATTAACAAATACAAAGCGCGACTTGTGGCTAAAGGTTGTTCTCAAAGAGAAGGTTACGACTATCAGGAAACTTATGCCCCCGTGGTGCGAATGACAACTGTAAGAACCTTATTGGCAGTGGCAGTTAAGCAAAATCTACATTTGCATCAGATGGATGTACGTACTGCTTTTCTCAACGGAAAATTATCGGAAACTGTTTATATGCGGCAGCCACCAGGATTTGAGAGGGGGAAAAAGGTATGTCGTTTGCGCAAATCCTTGTATGGACTAAAGCAGGCGCCGCGTGCATGGAACGAACGTTTCAATTCATTTGTGCTAAATCAAGGATATCGGCGGTCACTTTATGACAGTTGTCTTTACACTAGAATTGTTAATGGTGTATGCATTTATATGGTATTGTACGTCGATGATATCATTCTGGCATCCAGTTCAATGGAGGAAATTTTGAATTTAAAACAGCTTTTGAAAAATGAGTTCGAGATGGACGATATGGAGGAGTTAAAGAACTTTCTCGGCATACGAATATTACGAAATATAAATAAGGGAATATTGAAATTAAATCAGACAGCTTATATTTCGGCATTATTGCAAAGGTTCGGAATGGAGAATTGTAAACCGGCATCAACTCCTATGGAATCGAATATCAAGGTGAAAAAGAAAAAGGATAGTGAAGCAGCAACAGAAAAGCCGTATCGGGAACTTGTTGGATATTTGATGTACCTGATGCTAACGTCGCGCCCCGATATAAGTATAGCAATCAATATTTTAAGCCGTTTCCAGAGTGGTGCTACTGATGTACACTGGAATTATCTGAAACGTGTGTTACGATATTTGCAAGGAACGAAGAATTATTGTTTGGAATACCATCGTGAAGCTCGAGTCGAACCAATCGTAGGGTTTGCTGATGCAGATTGGGGTAGCGACATGGACGATCGTCGTTCAACCAGTGGTTATTTGTTTCAAGTATACGGAAATACGATCTCTTGGACTACACGAAAACAAACAACAGTGGCTTTATCCTCCACAGAGGCTGAGTACGTATCATTGAGTCAGTCATCGTGTGAAGCAATTTGGTTGAGGAATCTGCTAAGCGAATTTGGAATAGTCATAAATGTTCCATTGGTAATCTACGAGGACAATCAGTCATGTATATGCATAGCAGAGGAGCCTCGTGACCAGAAAAGAATGAAGCATTTGGATATAAGGTACAACTTCATAAGAGAATGTATTGAAAATGGTACCATCAGTGTGAAGTACATACCAACCAGCGAACAAGTAGCAGATATGCTTACAAAGAGTCTTTCGGCAGGAAATTTTAAAAGACATAGATTAATTTTGGGTGTTCGAAATCCGGAAACTGTCGAAAGATCTGTGCTTGTTAAAGAAGCTATGATTGAGAGGGGGTGTTGAGGAAGCAATCATAGTTTCCTTAGCGTGCGTTGAAGTGATTGAGTCTTAAGCTAGCAGCGAGTGGAAGCAGTCGTTATCTTCAGTTAATAAAAGAGATTCCAAACCACATATTCAAATATTCAACTAAATCGGCTATTGGATTTCTAGCTGGAGACTCAGAAAGATTCTTCTGAATTTCGAGGCTGATTTAGAGAAGGAACTTTTGTATTATTCGTGCCTCATAGTGAGTATAGTTAACTTGGTGGAACTCTTAATCTTGGAATAGTCAAACTATATCAACAATATTTGCCATAATTTTCTTCGTCATATAAACGTTGTGATGTGTATGTTCTGTTCTTCTTGGCGTAACGACCTTGTTGGTCATGCCTGCCCGTTAAGGGCTAACGAGACTTGTTTCCCTGTTGTACGTGGATAGTCAGTCCTCTCGTACAGGGGAAGGTCCGGTCTCGGTTGGGATTCGAACCCACGCCGTCGAGGTGGTGAGCCCCGGCGCTCATGGGTCGATTTTCTAACTGGCGCTACCGCTCGGCTGTCGCGGACCCCCATGTGTATGTATCGTACTTTAATTAAAAATAAGTTTTTCAGTTCATTCTGATCACATAAAAACCTACAATACTAACAAATGACGTCCAAGGTATAGGAGTTAGAACAACCTTTTTTTTTTTTGAACGCGTCAGCTCCGTTTTGCGTTAGCAAACTGGCTGCCTTTCTAATCAAGCCTGTATATGTTTGCCTCATATGTAAGTCATACTTACTGTGACAACAATTACCACATTAAATTAATGCAATTGCACGAGATAGCAAGAGTACCTTTCAACATAATTTAGAATTATCGTGTATAAGGTTTTTAAAAGTAAAACCGTTGTTTGCGGGTTCTGCGGGTATGTTTTGGAGATAGTTTGGAAAAGCCTTCAATTCAGTTGGTTTTTTAATGAATCTCTCATCATCGTTCTTCAAGTTTATTATAAGATGACCTATTTCAAGTTTTACTTTTGACAATATGGGCCTTTTTATCGATTGTTGGTGTATCGGAAAACAGTAACTTTGGTTAAAATGATAAAACCAGCTAACTTTCGGCATTTTTTATCGACCCCAGCTACGTTAAATGATGCGATCGTACGATAGCCATAGTAACGATTCGTTAATCGATGCGATGGGCAACATAACACCACAGCATAACGGCTATAACCCCAAAGGTTCTCAAACCATCCGCGTCATACAGGAACAATCAGAAGGGGCGCTAGTGTGCTCAGCGCAATACACTCTTAAAAAGGAGGTTGGTTCATCTAGAACAAAAAGCGTTGATTGAAAAAGAAAACATTAAACGTATTTTTTTTGCACTCATTGTCGTCTGCCTACGAATTGTTGTTGGTTGTGCTGGTGAAAATAGCAAAACCAACGTGAAAAGTGAGTGTTCATTGTAAGTTTTCGAAACATTAAACATGTTTTCTGTACAAAAACAAATGTGAATCGTTTAACAAAACGGTACGGGAACTGGTAATTGAGGAATGTTTGTTTGTGGTCATGAATGCATTGTGCATTGCAGTCCCACTTCATTATCCTGACATGGCAGAGTGGTTGGTAAGTTGAATGCAATTGTATTTCGGTATGCTTCAGCCCCAACAATATATTATTGCAGATTTGATGAGATCATCAACGGAAGAGGCGCCGTTACGCCTCAGTTCCAGCGGTCGCCGTTCCGACCACTGATGTGGACCGTGTTTGTGCTCTGGAATTAAGTAAACTGGAATTAGATGGTAGACACAAAGAACACGCTCTCAAGTGACTCCACTGAAGGAACCGGGGCGAATCACGAGGATCTTACCGTATTACATTATACAGAGCAAGACGGCATTCCGTATTGCGTAAGTAGTAACAAATAATTTGTGGAAGTTTTTTAATTTTTCAGAAGGCGAACATTTCTCTTGAAGATGGTTACCAACGACATAATATTCTTTAAGAGCTCATATTCACGATAGAAGCCGGGCTGGAAATGGTTCGTCTGCATCCAATGTTGTAAAGACGAAAACATCCGGTAGATCTCTTGATGTTCATCATCTCTTCCAAGTGGATGTAACAGTAAGTTGTTAATTTACATTGAATATTTGTTAATTTTGATGGTTTTGAAATTGAATAATGTTTTCCAAAGCAGAATAGTTGAGTTCATCGAAAACATCAATTGGTTATAGAGTAGGATTGCAGTACGAATTAGAGCGGGTGTGGAACCGCGAAAAGCCAATTTGGATTCAAATCAGCGATCAGGTGTGAACTTGTGCATGTGCCGATAAATTTTGTTTAAGGTAATATGCTCTCATGCTTTCCATATATGTAGAAATCAACAAATCCTTGATTCTTTTTTCTTTCTGAAAATTTAAACCATAGCTAATGATAAAAAAATATACAATTTTTCTATAAAATGCATCCTTCCCTTAAACCAACCTGTCACTATACATATCCCAATGCAGTTGTAGTGCAGAACAATGCGGGTGCAGTTGTCTGGATCGTAAGCTGACCCATGAAGTATAAAGAACATGTTATGACCGGATCTTTGACAATACACCGGTTTTTACATGTAAGTAAAACTATGTAAATACTGCTTACCGTTCAAAATTATGGGTACGAATGATACATATTTTTTCCCTCACAGCACGTGGTTGACTGAATTAGCTAAATAGTTAATTTACTATTAGCAATAATATAAACAAGCAATGTAAGTATGGTATTAAATTTCAGCCAATCTTTTGAGTTAATATGGTGTTTCATTTTACAGAACCGAGACAATCAACAATTTGAGTGCTTCGGAAAAAAATCAGAGACAAAACTCGTTAATTTTAGAAAATTAGGCGTTACTTTTGTAAAAATATGGTGAGGTATTAGAAATAATAAAATAATCCATCAAAACTGAAAATGTAACTGTTGATTTGAATTTTCAATTTTTAAACCGAAAAAACCGTTTACATTTAGCGCCTACATGTAGGCAACCGCCAGGTCGAAACGTTACGAGAGCGTACAATAAGGCGTTTGTATCTCTTCTAATAGACGTAATAAATGTACGCTCGTCTTTTGTATGTTAATGTACGCGATTTGTCGCACGACACATAAATTAATGCTCCTGGGGGATTTATGTGATAAAAAAGGTAATATTTCATTCCTTTCAGTGGTGTAAAATATTTCACCCACTAAGTTTAAATAATTCATAAATGTAGAATCCACTAGTCTTTATTCCGTCCGTCACCTTACACTGTCGCCTAGCTACTGACTGATCGTTCGTTCTGGAACTTCTCTTTCCGTGCGATCGCTCTCTCTTTAGTTCTCCTTTTCTCTCTTCAATCCCTAGTCCTACATCCCTTCCTTACTCGCAACTAAATTAAGGATAATTTTACACAAATTCGAAAAAAAAACAATTAAGACAAAGAAATCGGTCAACAATTCAATTTCGTGATCTTCGGTTCCGATGATTTTCTTCCCGGCGTATTGGAGGTTGACAGAGTTCTTCCCAGGACTTCCACTGCTGCAGTTTATTTCTGAAACGGACGATACAATTATTGATATCTATAAGGTCGTTTTAGTGTTCTCTTTGGGCGAATAGGATTATCATTTGGCCCTCTGAGTGCTCTACTTCCTGCATGAGTGCGCATCGGTGGTTGATCTGGTTGCTTTGGGGTTATCCGGTTCGTTATGGCGTTATCTTTTGCATGTACCTTTTTTAGGTGTGCCACTGGCCGCCTGTATTTGACACCATTTCCGCTAACTACTATTGTGTCGTTTCCGGAGCGTTTTATTACTTTATATGTTTCTTGGCGGAACTTAGGCGCGCATTTGTCCGTGTCGTAGTTTTTCATTAGGACCTCATCGCCGACTGTGATGTTTGAGGGTTTCGACTTCCTAAGCTTATCAGCATAAAGTTTGCCTTTTTGTTTTTTAATAGCATCTTCGTCTCTGGTTTGTTCGTCCCTATTCCAGTAGGGGTCGCTCCTCAAAGAAGGGAGGAGATCTTTAACCGGCCTACCGGTTAGTAGTTCTAAGGGTGCTTTCCCAGTTACAGAATGAGGCGTAGTGTTGTATGCGTAGTTGTATTCTTTGATCGCTTTTCTCCAATCATTCCTCTGTGCTTTTGCTATACGGAGGGTTCTTAGCAATCCCCGATTGGCTCTTTCGACGAGGCCGTTCATCTGCGGCCAATATGGTATGGAATGTATCAAGCGGATATTTTTGTTTACACAGTAAGCCTTGAATTCTTCACTGGCGAATGGTGGTCCGTTGTCGCTACGAATAGTTTCGGGGTATGAGTGTTCGGCGAAGATTGTCTCTAGTGCGTCTATAGTTTTATCTGCGGTTGTAGCTTTCATTTCTATAATTTTGATAAAGCGGCTGTAGTAGTCAACGAGCACTAGAAAAGTAGCGAATTCCTTTGCCGAGAAGAAATCAACCGCGAGATCTTGCCATGCTCGGTCGGGCATCTCCTTTCTTAACATGGGTTCGGCTGGCATTTGCTGGCTAACTGCTGTGCATCCCGCACACTGTAATATGCATTTGTTAACATCACGGTCCATGTAAGGCCACCACACTCTTTCGCGAAGACTCCGGCGCATGCTCACAATCCCCGGGTGCCCTCTGTGCGCTATCTCTAAGGCTTTATCGCGTAGAGTGGCTGGAAGCACTATCCTGTCGTCTCTTACAACGATCCCATCAATGACTCCCAATTCTTTGGAGAATGCTTGGTAACGAACCAAGGACGGTGGCCAGCTATCAGCTTCGATTGCTTCCATAACCATTTTTAAAGTAGTATCTTTACGTGTTTCTTCTCTGATGTCGTGTAGTGTAATCGCTGTTGTTCCATCAGTGATGTTGCATAGGTAGTGCTCCGAGTCCTCATCGAAGGGTTTTTCTGCTTCCGTGGTCTGGTTACAAAGGCGAGAGAGGCTATCTGCTATGTTGGTTTTTCCGGGGATGTATTTGATCCGAAATTGATATGGTTGCAGACGGAGAGCCCAACCATCGGCTCTCGAGCAAGCTCTTTTGCCATTTTGGTGCTTGCCTTCAAAAATATATTCTAGGCTTTTATGATCTGTATAGATGGTGAATTCGCTGCCGAATAGATACAGGTAGAATCTTTCTACCGCCCAAACTATGGCCAGGGCTTCGCGCTGGGTTTGCGGGTAAACTCTTTCCGTCTTTGTGAGAACTTTGGAAGCGAAGCATACGATCCGGGGAGTGTTCAGCAAGTTTCTTTGGCAAAGGACCGCGCCGAGTCCCACAGGGGAAGCATCGACGTATAATTCGATGGCGTCTTTAGGGTCGAAGAACCCTAGCCTGCGTACATTATTGCTTAACTCTTCTTTAAGGCTAGTAAACGCTTCTTTTTGTTCAACACCGAATGTTTCAACATCACCTCTTATAAAGCGTCGTAGTGGGTCTGATCGAGTTGACAAGTTGGGTATGAATTGGCCAACATAGTTTATCAAGCCCAAGAAGCTGCGAACTTCTTCTTTGGTGGTTGGTATTTTAAAGTTATTGATGGCTTCAATTTTTGTGTTCGATGGGCTTATTCCTTCGGCGCTCACGTTATATCCCAAAATGTCCAGGTGATTTACCTTGAACTCACACTTGTCTTTATTGAGCGTGGCGTTATTTTCTTTTAACACAGCTAACATCTGTGATAGACGCCGGTCATGCTCCTCTGCTGAGGCTCCAACTACTATTATGTCGTCTATATATATTATAACTCCCTCTATGCCACTCGACATTTGGCACATAACTCTCTGGAATATTTCGGGCGCACAGTTTATGCCAAACATTAATCTCCGGAACCTCATAAGCCCCCTACTAGTCATAAAAGTTGTTATTCCACGAGATTGAGGATGTAATTCGATGTGGTAGAATGCAGACGTAATGTCTAGTTTTGAAAAGTATTTTGACCCTTTTAACTTATTTAAGAAGGTATCGATTAAGGGCAAAGGATAATGTTCTCGTTGGATTGCCTGGTTAGGATATTTCATATTAATGCACAATCTGATGTCGTTTTTTCCTTTTGGTACCACTACCATAGGGGAGATCCACTCAGGTGGTCCCGTGGCGGGTTCTATGATTTCCTGATCTAGCATCTCTTGGATTTTCATATCTACCTTGTCCTCCATTGCCACTGGGATTCGTAGATATGAAATCTTCTTCGGCGTAATTGATTTGTCTATGCAGAGCTTGATTTGTATGCCCGGAAATTTTGGAAAAACGTTGCATTTACTTTGTAAGCCGTTCACGCTTAATCCAACCTTCAGGAGCTTCAGTTCCTCTGCTGTTCTCTTGCTTAGTAACGATCTATGCGCGCCTTTTACGACGAAAAATTCAGCATACGTTTTCGGCTTCGTTACGTTGACCGAGATCCATGCTTGAAATACAAGTAGGATTTGTAGCGGTTGTTGGCTTGCATAAGCTGTTATTTTGCGGTCGCATCCGAGTTTTTCCTTGTAAATCTTGCATTTAGTAGCTTTGATGGAGCCCCATACGGTCTCTGTCACTGTATTGATTGCTGCTCCCGAGTCGATTAAAAACATCACCGGAAGCGTGTCAACTTTGCAGATGACGTTGCAGCTATTATCGGATACGGCCTATGGTGGGGGAATAAAGATTAGTTCACTAAACTTCACCATGAGACAGTCGTGCCGATTCGCGGGGGAGCCAAATTGTTCTTCTGTAATGGATTCTACTAGCCCTCAATTTATATTATTTGTTCTATCAACACTATTGCTTACGTTTTGTTCCTGTATTTTTATTTCCCGCTCTTCAGTGGAGGAACGGCGTTCTCTAACAGCATTCGTGGATGCTGACCGTTTCCAGGTATAGCTCGATCCTCGTGGTCGATTATTGTTTCCCTTGCTGGTTAGGCACTTCCGAGCAAAGTGGCCTACTTTTCCACATCCGTTGCACCGAGCGTTCCGAGCGTAACAATCACTCGAGTTCTCCGTGTGATCTCTGGATCCGCATCGGTTACACTCTGTTCCAGCTCTATATGGTCCGCGTCGTTCTCTGTAACGTGTTGCCATCTTTTGATCCACTTGGAATACCTCTTGATCTTTGGGGGTGGTTGCCTTTTGTTTGGCCAGCATTTCCCGGTTAAGTGCATAGTTGATGAGTTCGTCCAGTTTCATGGTATTTTCCAACCCTTTATCACGCACTCTCCCGTCACAAGCACCGGCGGTGATTTGGTGCAGTATCTCCTTTTCTTCGCGTGTTCCAAAATCACATTTTGATGCTTGTGTGCGTAATCGCAGTAAGAATTGGTTGAACGGTTCGTCACTCTGCTTTATGTTTCGAAAAACTTCCAATTCGATGCGTTCATTGCGTTTGCCGACAAAGAAGTTGTTCAGGCGTTTGACGGCGTTGTCGAATTCCGGGAGCTCCTTGTTGGCAAATGGTATTTGCAATTGCGGTGGGTGAATTTCGTCTTCGGCCCTCCCTAGGTTAAAGTAAATACGCTGAAGGCCTCTTCCCCCTCTGGCAAGCATGTACACAAATTTCTCGTGCTGAGATGTGGGTCCTTTCAGCTCTAGGATAAGGAGCAGTGCTCTGAGCCATTCTTCCCATTCCATTCTCAGGTCTGAACTATTCGCCTCAGAGTTGAACGGCTCTAGCGGGTATTTTTCCGGTTCCATCTAACGAAAGAAAGTAAAGTTAAAATAAAGGTTTCTTGTTGTACTACTGTGCCCAAAGTAAGGTGATATTGTAGTACTAGCTGCTTTGAAATCCATTCTCTTTTGTTTCCTCGTAAGCTCTGCGGCGTACGCTTGCTTGTTTAGTACGTCGCGACGGCAATTTTGTTTTCCCCTCTAGTTCGTCCACGACATTACCAATTTCCAAGCTAGACTGCCACTTTGTTCGCAATGCGTTTTCCATGCCTCGTCGCTGATTCTTTTCATACTCTTCCAAGAATTGTTCTTTCTGTGTGTTGCTACACTTGTTTCGTGGCACGTGCTACAGCTGCGCCGAGTTCGCCTTATCGTGCTCTTTCCTTCGACGCTTCGGATTTAACCGGGCTCGTCCCATGTGCTACGGCTGCGCCGGACTCACTTTTCTTGGCTCTTTTGTTTCTCCCATAACTCTGCGGATTCAACCGGGCTCGTCCCATGTGCTACGGCTATGCCGGGCTCACTTCGGGTTTTCCAGACGTTTCTCATGTGCTGCGGCTGTGCCGGACTCACTTTTCTTGGGTATTACTTATTTGACGCTACGGATTCGACCGGTCTCGTCTCGTGTGCTACGGCTATGTCGGACTCACTTCGGGTTTTCCAACCATCTCAAGTGCTACGGCTGTGCCGGGCTCACTTTCCTTGGGTATTTCTTATTTGACGCTACGGGTTCGGCCGGTCTCGTCTCATGTGCTACGGCTATGCCGGGCTCACTTCGGGTTTTTCAAACGTTTCTCAAGTGCTACGGCTGTGCCGGGCTCACTTTTCTTGGGTATTACTTATTTGACGCTACGGGTTCGACCGGGCTCGTCTCATGTGCTACGGCTATGCCGGACTCACTTCGGGTTTCGTCGTATCTCGTGTGCTACGGCTGCGCCGGACTCACATTTCTTGGAAGTCTATTGTTTTCACTGTGGCGCTATGGGTTCCACTCGCTTGACTTGTACCACGCATGTGCCGGGCTCACTCACTTTTCTAACTTTTCCTCGTCACTCTGGTATGGTTCACTTGTAGCATTGTAGTTAAGGTGCGAATTCTCGCGTGCCAGACTTATGATTGCGCTACTTTATAGTTTCATTGTTAGATCTAGAGGTTCCTTTGCCATCGTGACAATATTCGCATATAAGTTTTAATTCTAATACTCATCGTTTTAATTCTAGATCCCCTTCCATTGCCTCATTTACCTTTCCTTTGCGAGAAGTGTAGCCAACGCTTTCCTTCTATTCTTTCTTTTCCTGGCTTTACCGGCTGCGCCAATTGTAGAATCCACTAGTCTTTATTCCGTCCGTCACCTTACACTGTCGCCTAGCTACTGACTGATCGTTCGTTCTGGAACTTCTCTTTCCGTGCGATCGCTCTCTCTTTAGTTCTCCTTTTCTCTCTTCAATCCCTAGTCCTACAATAAAAACTTACCTTTTGTGTACATATAACAACGGTTAAGTATATCACAGAATCTGAAAATGATTTACGTGCCTAAGAGAGCTTCCACAACACATAAGCCGCAGAAATTCTTAGGAATCGCAAGTGTCCAACTTTACGTTTGGCTGGCAAAATGATGACTTTTTGAAGTTTTTCGATCATTGCGCCGCTCGGTGACCCCTAAAGTACCCTAAAGTTGAACGCAATGCCGGACAAGTGTTCTTTTTTCGACCGTCCCACTTACCGACTGGCACACTGTATGTTGTTTACCGTGGCACATACAGTTTCGCTTGTTCTGATTTTTCGTGGTTACCGGGAAACAAGAGCGGTTGCATCGGTCAGAATTGATGAGGGTCTTGTATAGATATTCGCTACTGATCGGAAGACAGATTAAATAAAAATTGTTTGCTTTCATGTTTGATTAAGTCTGTTAAGTGCAAATTCTGTTTTTTGCAATATTGACTGGTTGGAAGTTGGTTTATTGATTGGTTGTTGGTTGACTGGTTTCTGTGAGACTGTCGTCTCCTTTCTTATGTGGAAAGTTATATCAATCCTTTTCGTTTGTTTCCCCATGAACGTATATGCACAGGAGATGTAGCGTATAGAATTACGATACAACGAATGGTGTAGTGATTCTTGGGCAAGTTTGCAAATCATGTCAAAGAAAATATTTTTCCAGGACCTCGTTTAAGCGTTAGGAAATGTAGAACTGTTGTCTTTGGAAAGTACAATACAATAATAATATCATAATACAAATACTTTTAGTTTGCTAGATATTTTGTAGATTTATTAAGACGTGTAATCTGTTATTACTTCCTCTCTGAGGCATCGCGATAAGTAGGAGAACATACGAACGTAACCATTGCAATCTTGCGATGTAATAGATGCTGCACTATTTAGTATCGCATTTTTATGAGCCGTCTCGGTTGTAGGATTACATCTACGTGAGAAGTTTTTCCATTTAGAAAAGAGATTCTTTATAGGATTCAAAAATGGTGAATAGGGGGGTAGATACATAGAAAAACAATTCGCGACGATTATTGCGAAGCTAACAACGTGACATTTATGGAATGGGATCCATAATCAAAACAGATCGATTCAGAGAACATACATGAAATTTTTCTTTTAGTTCTCGAATGAGCGATTTGAATGTTTCGCGATGTGTTTCGCTCGGTCATGTACCGTGCAATGTATTATACCTGAACTGTTCATCGCGCATACAAATGAAATATTTTTGCTTCTTAATTGAGTAACTGTTTACGTTTACCCATCGCGGATCTTCCCATTGAAATTTTCATACAGACGTTAAACCCCACTTCGTCTATGTAAACAAATCCATATTCTGGTAACGTTGTTCGCAAATAATGGAATTTCAACGCATAATTTTTCCGCTCCTGGATGGGGGATGTTGCATTTCTTCTTGCTAGAATCCGTTGCACTCTCTTGTAAGAATAATTGTTGTTTTTAATCTCCCGGGCTAAAGTGGTCGCTCTGACGCATATTCCGTGGGACGTTCAAAATTTTGCCGCGATACTTTTCAAAGAAATAGAGCAGTCCTCTTCGAGCCACTTTTTGATATCATCAATACTGGATCAAAATGTTGTGGACAGTTCGCAATTAAATACCGAGCATCGAGGCGATCGCTTACCGTTTCAAAAATTTCAATCGCAATACGTTATAACGAGCTGAAAAAATATCTTTTAATTAATGGTGATTGAATCTCGAAATATCGTGCTAAACACGTCCTACGCGCAAACAAACGTGCTACTTTTTTGTATGTGAATGAAACAAATGTTGGACGTTTTTCGAGCAGTCGTTCTAGTCGACAGATCACACAGCGGGTGGAAAATTCGTTTCGTCTAGCTAAGTGTGGGAGAAATAAGTAAACAAAACTGTAACATCACAAGTGGGTTTTTATTAAATCATTCTCGTCTTCAGTGGCGGATTTACATTCACTTCTGTTCTGTTTGTGTTTTACTACTGTTTATGGTAAATCATTTATTTCGTCTACTATCACCAGTATGAACTCTTCGAGGATCCACATACGGCAATGAGAATGTATTGTGATGTGGGAGCGCTGCACGGAGAGATGATAAGGACATGATATTTTTACCGAAGTCCGCTTCGATAGCCGATATTATTATTTTATTTTAAGTACTTACGCCAATTGTGTAGAACTCCATCTCGCAATCTGGGAGGTAAAACAAAATGCAAAAAACGCAGGGGTTTATTACCGATTCGTGACAGACCACACAGCGGGTGGAAAATTCGTTTCGTTTAGCTAAGTGTGGGAGAAATGAGTAAACAAAACTGTAACATCACAAGTGGGTTTTTATTAAATCATTCTCGTCTTCAGTGGCGGATTTACATTCACTTCTGTTCTGTTTGTGTTTTACTACTGTTTCTGGTAAATCATTTATTTCGTCTACTATCACCAGTATGAACTCTTCGAGGATCCACATACGGCAATGAGAATGTATTGTGATGTGGGAGCGCTGCACGGAGAGATGATAAGGACATGATATTTTTACCGAAGTCTGCTTCGATAGTCGATATTATTATTTTATTTTAAGTACTTACGCCAATTGTGTAGAACTCCATCTCGCAATCTGGGAGGTTAAACAAAATGCAAAAAACGCAGGGGTTTATCACCGATTCGTGACAGACCACACAGCGGGTGTAAAATTCGTTTCGTCTAGCTAAGTGTGGGAGAAATGAGTAAACAAAACTGTAACATCACAAGTGGTTTTTTATTAAATCATACTCGTCTTCAGTGGCGGATTTACATTCACTTCTGTTCGGTTTGTGTTTCACTACTGTTTCTGGTTAATCATTTATTTCGTCTACTATCACCAGTATGAACTCTTCGAGGATCCACATACGGCAATGAGAATGTATTGTGATGTGGGAGCGCTGCACGGAGAGATGATAAGGACATGATATTTTTACCGAAGTCCGCTTCGATAGTCGATATTATTATTTTATTTTAAGTACTTACGCCAATTGTGTAGAACTCCATCTCGCAATCTGGGAGGTAAAACAAAATGCAAAAAACGCAGGGGTTTATTACCGATTCGTGACAGACCACACAGCGGGTGGAAAATTCGTTTCGTTTAGCTAAGTGTGGGAGAAATGAGTAAACAAAACTGTAACATCACAAGTGGGTTTTTATTAAATCATTCTCGTCTTCAGTGGCGGATTTACATTCACTTCTGTTCTGTTTGTGTTTTACTACTGTTTCTGGTAAATCATTTATTTCGTCTACTATCACCAGTATGAACTCTTCGAGGATCCACATACGGCAATGAGAATGTATTGTGATGTGGGAGCGCTGCACGGAGAGATGATAAGGACATGATATTTTTACCGAAGTCTGCTTCGATAGTCGATATTATTATTTTATTTCAAGTACTTACGCCAATTGTGTAGAACTCCATCTCGCAATCTGGGAGGTTAAACAAAATGCAAAAAACGCAGGGGTTTATCACCGATTCGTGACAGACCACACAGCGGGTGTAAAATTCGTTTCGTCTAGCTAAGTGTGGGAGAAATGAGTAAACAAAACTGTAACATCACAAGTGGTTTTTTATTAAATCATACTCGTCTTCAGTGGCGGATTTACATTCACTTCTGTTCTGTTTGTGTTTTACTACTGTTTCTGGTTAATCATTTATTTCGTCTACTACCACCAGTATGAACTCTTCGAGGATCCACATCGGCAATGAGAATTTATTGTGATGTGGGAGCGCTGCACGGAGAGATGATAAGGACATGATATTTTTACCGAAGTCCGCTTCGATAGTCGATATTATTATTTTATTTTAAGTACTTACGCCAATTGTGTAGAACTCCATCTCGCAATCTGGGAGGTTAAACAAAATGCAAAAAACGTAGGGGTTTATCACTGATTCGCGACAGACCACACAGTGGGTGGAAAATTCGTTTCGTCTCGCTTAGTGTGGGAGAAATGACTAAACGAAACTGTAACATCACAAGTGGTTTTTTATTAAATCATACTCGTCTTCAGTGGCGGATTTACATTCTTGGGGGCCCTAAGCGGTAAAATGAATGGGGCACTACCGTAAAAAGTAACAGATTTTCGTCTTGTTTATATGCTTTTCAATAAAATCAATGTTAGATATTATTTTATCATCAAAAAGTTTCTGGCTAACTCCTCGAAGTTTTATCCATGTTGTTTAACAACTCTTATGCAATAAAGAATTTTTATTAAAAATGGTATGGAGAACAAACGCATTGTTTACATTGAAATTGTTTAAGTTTTTCATTCGCAATATTTTATTCTTATGCTTGATACATTCCAAAATTTTGTTGTTTTGATGCAAATACAACAAGCATGTACAATTAATAAACTATAAAAAATGTATCTTCTGTTACTCTTCAACTCTTACTATTATGGTTCTTAGCATTAACTTTTATAGGACACAGTAAAAATATCCACTATTTACCAGTTGCAATTTATTACTTGTCGATCATAAGAGCAAATTAATGAATTCTATCGAGTATTTGTTTAAGTATAGTATAGTTTGAGTACCTAACTGCAAATTTGGGTACTTGGCATTATATTTGTTCGCAATGTAACCCATGACATATGGCAATCCATCATTTTCTTGTTTTGCTTGCTGATTGCTGAACTAGGCCATACTAACTGTACTTTCATCATTCAAATTGTTCATAACGTTTATGTCAGGAACAGTTTGAATGAAATCCACAGCTGAAAATACAGCAGCTGATAAAAACTCTTCGTTATGTTGAGCACTGTGATAAATTTCGTCAGTTTTTTTATGTGTGTGATTCCTCAAAATGGTTAGTGATTTACCAAGAATCATCAGGCGTATTCTATAAATACAATTCACCTCCCATTTGGCGTAGTTGGGAAAAAAAGTTTTCCAAAACGTCCTGATTCAGCTGAAATAAATAAATTAAATGTTAACATATCTAACATTTCCAAGTTCTTTTTTGTATTCTTACCTTGTGAATGGAAATGAACTTGATGTCGTGATTCTTTTTCACATCCTCATATAACAACTTTAGAGAATTTATATGCATAAGGGAGGTTTTTTGGAAGATTTGTAAGCCTGTTTGTCCTAATCCAGTCATATTTTCTATCATATCAAACATATTATCCGATGCCTTTGTTTGGTTCTCGTTTGCATTATAGGATTTTTAAAATCTAACTTAGCATAAGGTGAATACGAATTTGAGATGCTAAACCAAAGATTTACCTTTTCTACACATGATGCCAACTCTTCAGCATCGCTGTTTCCTGGAAAATATCTTTTTAGAGTTATAGCTGTGGTTCTAGAAAGCAGCTCTGCGGCTCGTTGGACATGTTGACGTTCTTGCGGAGTCATAATCAAATGATTTTCCGTTAGTTTGTAAAGGGGTGTGAATTCTGCCTGGTTCCTGTTTGCTATCAAGTCAAAAAGGCAGCTGCATTTAAAATATTGTTGTGATATATGAAGCCCGTATCTAATAATGAATTCCGTATTAATTTTAACAAATGTGGTGCATCAGGGAATACTTGGGGAATGCATCAGGGAATCAGGGAATATTGCTTTCTGTTATAGGGTGTTAAAAATATGGTTGAGAATAATCATGGGCGCCTTACTCTTTCCAACATGAAACATTAGATGGGCAATTGTCGCACACTATTGCTACAACGTTATTATTAATTTTACTAAGCCGCTCTATGATTTCTAATAAAATTTGTTTGATCATTTACTTATCAAACCCTTTAAGAATTGGTTGTTTCCAATTTTTAAACAATCCTCTAGCCATCACAACTTGCATGTAGTTGTGTGGTCCAATCACTTCATCACAAGCCGGATCATACTTTAAAACTCTGTTCACCTTCATTTCGTTGAACGATAATACACATTCTCGATCTTGATTTTTCAAATCTCTCGTTAAGTTTGCTAATAATATTAACACATCATCTAATATACCCTGTTTCAGATCTAGTTTTAGCGCATACCTTTGGAGTGTTGAAAATGAGGGTAGTGGGTAATTTAAATCATTGGCCATGTTAGGACTCGTCCTTACGAGCGCGAATAAAACGAAGCTTAAAAGGATTTATGGGTGCGCTTACTGGAGCGGACCAAAAATTTAGCCTTTATTTCCGTACAATTTATTCGCGATTGGCGTTCCGGAGGCGATGGCCGATCTCAGGGGTCATCGATCGGCGATCGGTCAGCTGATCGATGAAGTTCCCCTTTTTGGTGTTGACGTTATTGGCTCGGGTTATCTGTTCTGAGACGATTCTGACAACTGGCGTTAGTAACGTAACGCGTTCCTAACATTCTCTTCCCCGAGTGGGGCAACCTAATTGTCTCACTCTTTCTTTCCAGTTGTCAGATTCGGCCTCAGTACCATCGCGTTGTTTGTTTGGATCCGCACCTGGTAAGTATTGAATTGCTTTCTACGTCTAAAATTGCAATTTTTGTTGCAGGAGGCACATAAATGCCACTAACTGTCTGGACGCTAGCCTGTCTAACCTGTCCGTCTTTGGCCATTAGTAACAGCGATTACTCGTCCCTTTGGCCAGCTATTGCGTGGAAGGTTGTTTTCGGCTATAACAACCAGATCTCTTTCCTTTATCGGCCGCACCGGATGAAACCACTTCGACCGATGAGTTAAAGTTGGTAAATATTCCGAAATCCATTTTCGCTAAAATATATCAGCGTTCTGTTGCGCTGCTTTCCACACGGAATTTACTGCATTCGATCCTTCGTGAAAGACGGCAGTGGGTTTGCTGCCGTCCGAGCTCCCCAGCAGTAAGTGGTTTGGCGTAATTGGTCCGTCCATCTCATCTTCCAGTGTCACATAAGTGAGGGGCCTAGAATTTAAGATAAGTTCAATTTCATCAAACGTGGACACCAACACTTCGTCAGTCGGGTTGCGGGGAAGGTGGAGTTTTCCCATCACCGTCTTCACCGAGCGAACCAAACGCTCCCAACAACCGCCGAAATGCGGGGCTCCAGGAGGGTTGAAGCTCCACTTCATGTTCGGCCCGGTGAATTCCGTCATCATAGCATCGTGCTCGCGCAGAGCTTCCTGTAGTTCTCGTGCTGCCCCAACGAAATTGGTCCCTCGATCACTGACCATTTCTAGTGGTGATCCACGCTTCACGATGAACCGTCGCACGGCCAGAATGCATGACGACGTCGACAGTGAATGGGCCTGGTTATGATGATGATGCGACGATGGCAGTGGCGACAGTTGTTGATGGCCACCGACAACAAGCTCCTGCTGCTGCTCCTGCGGCTGCTCACGATGCTTCTGCTGCCACTGAGCTTGCTGTTGTTGCAGCAAGACGTGACCGTGTGGCGAATGGCAGGTGGATGCGGTGTTGTTTCCCAATCGCATCCCGTTCATGCCCACCACGCGGGTTGTTTCACAAAGCTGCTGCTTCACTGGAACGATCACCTCGGGCAGTGCCACAATAGACAACAAACCTAACGTTATATTTACAGATTCCGCAAGCGCACTTCAAGCAATAGAAAAAGGAACATCAAGACATCCCTACATACAATCCATAGACGAACACCTAGCCACTCGAAACGAAGCCGCCGACCGATTGGCGAACGAAGGTCGAGCGAAACCGGACACCATCGAGACACCCTTCCCAAAGAGAGACCTCCTCCGCTGGGCCCAAGACGAAGTACGCTCATCTTGGGAACGCAAATGGAGATCGCTCATCGACGCCAAGCTTCACAGCATCAAACCAACCACACTACCATGGAATGACACACCGAAACCACGCGACCAACGGATCCTCACCCGCATCAGAATAGGACACACCAGACTGACTCATAGCTACCTTTTCACGAAGAACAGCCCACCACCAATGTGCATCACCTGTGGATGCCAGCTCACCGTCAACCACATCATAGTTGAATGCAGAGCCCATACTACAGCCAGACAGCAATTCAACATCGCACTAAACCTAGAATCCGCCCTCAGCAACGACCCCACAAGCGAAGACAACATCATAAAATTTTTGAAAGAAATTAAAATATATAAATTAAATTTAAATTAAGGCAATATTGTTCTCCTCCCCACCCATTCCTTTCCTTAAACTATCCCATGGTTCCAAACATTTCCCTAATATGTAATTTTAATTTAAGATATAGATGAATGTCGCCGTTAAGGCGCTAAATCTCTTAAATAAAAAAAAAAAAAAAACCTCGGGCAGTGGCTCGTCTGTCCCCCGATCAAGCTGAAGATCAACGGTCAATTCCGGGAAGCCTGTTGCAAGCTGCGCTGTGATTGTGTCAGTGTCAGCACTGTGCGCCGAAACTAGATTTATTTTGGAAGTGAAACCAAAATCCGATAGCGCAGTGAGTGCCATAAATCTAGTAGTAAGTGCGCAGTTTGCTGATACCGTGTGTCCAGATTTTGGTGCGTTAGTTGTCGGTGCCGTGGGTTCAGAGTCCGTCGTATATTGCGAATTTGAAGCGTGTTTCGGGTTTTCGAAATGTTCCGCGAGTCCAGTGATTATTGCTTGTTCCGTCTGTGCCGTGGTTCCGTAGTGTGTTGCTGTGTGTGCCGTGTGTCCGTGTGATGCCATCGTGTGTGCCGTTCCGAGTCCGTTGCCATGATGCTTAGCGTTGGTCCTTAACGTATCCGTCATCGCGGGTACGTTGACCGGCTCCACCATCGCGGATGCTTTCACCTTCGCATCGATGGCGCGGCGCCATTCAAGAAACGCCGCCGTATCATCGCGTTGCAAATCTAGCCGAGTGCTGGTAACTTGTGTCACCGGTCTGCTGGTGTGCACCTCTTCCCCGTGAGGGGCTCCCGTGCCGTAGCCAACGGTTTCGGGTAGCTCTTCTCGCGCTCCCTCCATTTCTTCTTCTTCCTCTTCAGCTTCTACCTCCAAGAGCTGGATGTCTATATCAAGCTTTTCCTTCCTCATGCGGAGGAGCTCGATTTCTCGTCTTCTGCGGTCTGCGCCGCTTAACCTCTTTGCCTTCGGTTGGGGACGGAGTTCCCTTTTTCGGTGTTGTCATCATCTGGTCGGTTTATCTTTTCTGAGCCGAATTGACAGCTGGCGTTAGGAATGAAAACCGTTCATAACAGGCCATTTACTTACAAGACCTCTTACCAAAATAACGTTAAATAAAGAATTTGCTAATTTCTTCTTTAGACCATTGAACTCGCTTGTTTGTTTCAGTAATTAAATCTATCTGATTAGATGTTAAGGTGTCTTTAACACTTTGACGGCCGCACAATTCACGGTGTCGCTACGCTTTACGATCGGCGCGTTTGCACTAGTCCCTCCGTATCTGGCCGCCCTGGTTGATCAATCTTTTTCAATCTTTATTAGAATTTACGTACGAACAGCAACGCGCCCTGTGAAATTTGCTCACTTTTCATTTGATATTTGTTTACATCCAGTAGTCTGTGGTGCGTGTCAGGAGTCAGCGTTGACAGCCCACCAAAATGATGTGATCGGATGCAAACTGAAACGGAGCCATTACATCTATAGATGTACCCGGCCGTCAGAGTGTTAAGAACGTTTTTCATCTTTTCCTGAAATTTTTTTGGCCTATCGCGATTTCTTTTAACTTATTCAACTCTGTTTTCATGGTTTCTGCTTCATGTTGGGAAACACTTGCATCTTTGCAAGCCCTTTCAAGTTGTTTTACCAAAAATTGGTTCACTTCGAGTAATTGCTGGTAGCTTGCTGGCATTTTTTTCGTTTGCAGTTTAAGGTGATTAATTTCACTATCTTTCATCAGACAACTGGGGCATGAAACAGTAACATCATCGCCAATGGCATTTATATCACTCATTGATGATGTTGAAACATTGTTATTGTTCTCCTGTTGTGTATGAATTTCTGTTGCTATTTTTGTTTTATCACGGAAGGAATACTGCGTGTACTATCTGGTCACCAGTTCAAACCACGTGGATTTATAGATTGGAGAATGTTCAGACGAGGGCCACACGTGTCTTGTTTTATCGTTTGCCATGGGCTAATCGTATGCCCCGTCCTCCTTATAGGACTCGCTGTTTATTGTTTAGTCTCGATTCTCTAGAAAATTGGAGGACTGTTTCTCAGTGTATTTTTGTTTTGAAACTTTTCTCAGGTTCGGTTGACGCTCCTGATCTCCTAGAAAAAATTAATCTCTATGCACCGTCGAGAATGTTGAGAAGCGCAAACGCTTTACAGCCGGAGTTCCGGCTCCGGTTGTACTCAGGACCCGGTGTTCCAAATGAGCCTGCTGTATAATGAATGTAGTGCGTTGTTAGATTTTAATATGTCGCTAGGCGAGGCAAGGTCCACGATCAGAAATATGTTAATGTGAATAGTTAAGATTAAGCGTTATGTAGGCCATCAGGCCAGATGACCTCGTATTAAATAAATGAAATAAATGAAATAAATAGCTGTAACATACAATAGAAAATTAAATAAAATTATCCGCATATTTTGTAGTACCGTTATGAAGCATCCGTATCCGTTTTTAACTTTAACCCTTGTTATTTTATTTTCATAATTCCTACAGTTCATCATGCGGTACTGAATTGTGATGATGACTCTCAATGAATCAGTAACTTGAATAAATTTAGCTTACAATTTGAAGGAAACTCTAGAGTCTTATTACTAGATACGATGAATGATGATTCTTTCGAGTTATGGAATGTTGATTCTTGTGAGATGAATCTAAAGGAAACTCTAGCAATTTATTACTAGATACGATAAAATATCCTCCCGATAGCGGATGGGCCGGTCTTGGCTGGGAACAGTGACATTATTTCTGCCGTTTCGACAGAGTTGAACCAAAAGATTATTCTCTTCTTGTTTAATCGAGATGCCACACGTGAAAATTTTTACATCGAACGAACGTTTTTTCGAGAGGCTGGAGCTTCCTTTGTGTCAGCATTTCCTCTCACTTTAATCACAGTTCTCTCGTATTTTTTTTTTGCATGGCTCCCCTTCCATGAACTGATAAAAAACTGACCCCCTTTATAAAATATGTTCTACACCGAACGCCGCACAAAGCTATGGCCAAAAATATAATACGCGTTGGTTTGCTTGCGTGTGGCACAAGTTTTTGATTCAAGTAGTCACTGCGAAAACTCAACTTTAAGTTGAAAGTTATCTCTTCACGGATGCTTTACGAAATAATTTTATATCTCGTCTTGAAATTATTAAAAAAAACATGGTCACTTACCAAGAGCTTTAAGAGTTTTCAATGATCTTGCGGTTTCTTCCGAAAGAGAACATATCAATTGATAATCCTCCTTAACAAAATGTCCTGAACAAAAATAACGGTTTCTAGAAGGTGTCCAACCTTCTTCTCTCTAACAAACTAGCGCCCATTTTTGGATAGTTTCAAATCGCCAGGAAATTTGCGAAAAATCACATCTAATTTATTTTTCTTCACTAAAAATGGGCTATTTCCGCAAAACGATGCAGCACACCTCGAAGTCATTTTGTGAACTAAAATAAAAAAATCAAAAATTATTTCATTTTTTAAATACAAAACTAGCTTACATACCTCTTACGATTTCTGCTGAGTAGATCAAATTTACCGTTGTTGCAACCAACCAAGACAAACTATTCCTACTCACTCGTAAGAGGTAAACAAAATTTCAACCATCTGTCAAAAATTGTCCCACGGTTTTAGGCTTGGTACATGGTATGCTGCGATTGTCTGCCTGTCTGTTGATTGTCTTTGGTACCGCTGTTCGCTGGGATATTTCATCTCACTGTCGATTTGACACCTCCCAAACCTTGATTATGTTTAACCCTGATTTGATTCAACCCTACTTAGACAAAGATGAAAAACTGTCGTTAGATGTTCAGTTGCCATTATCAAAAGAGGTTTTTCAGCTCGTTAAAACGTTTTGCGATTGAAATTTTTTGATACGATATGTTAAAGAAGTTACATTTCATTTAGTATGAAAATTGCAAGCAAAGCGATGGCGCCCAGTCAGCGACGAAGACCGGGAAAGACCGGGTGCATGAAGGAAACGGACGAAATGTCGTTCGAATAGTGCGATGCATGTGACAATTGGTGGCACCTTTCATGTCCGGGTGTGGGGCAATCGGTTTCGGAGCGTGCATGGATTTGCGCCACGTGTGACGATGCGATGTCACTGGCGAGAGACGCCAAAGACCATGGGCGCAACAGCACTGGACAATGCTGGCGACAAGTGGACAGGAAGCTGGCCTTACTGCACCAACGAAGATACACCAAGCGCAAAAAGCTGGCACTTGGGCTGGAGATCAATCGTTGCGGCTAATTTCAGTTCATTTAATTTTATTAACATAAATTGCATAACGTTGTGGAGAAGGAGACGTTGAAGGATAATGACGTACGGGACACAAGAAGGAAGCGAAAACTGACGAGGGACAACGGACCACTTGGTTTTGTAACCTATATCAGTTTCAAGCAGCGTATTAAATTCTTCAAGTTCCTCTTCTGTGTCTATTGGCCTAACCTCAAATCCCTTAGCCATGAGACCCTCCCTAGGACGACTTATTTCTAATAATTCATTCAATTCTGCTCTACACTTAGAAGTATTTTTTAGAGCTGCCTCCATTTTTCGTTCAACTTCTTCTAGCCTACCTAATCAATTTCCTTCCACCTTATCTATTTTTCGCATGCTGTGCTCTATACCACTCGTAATCGCCTGTAAACTTTTTTTATGCCCTCCATCTCAAAATCTACCGTTTCTTCTTCTGCATCATGTAGCATGTTTTCATAGCTTAGGCTACGTTTTTTGTGGCCAAAAACAAATTAAAAATCATTTAATAATTTTATTAATATATGTATTTAGTAGCAATAATTGTAATTACCAAGGTTGTTTATGGAGTCTGGCCGTCTCGACGATCCAAAACGACACCACCTACGTGTCGAGACGATGCGCGGAAACGAAACGACGCGGCTAGCCTTTTTTTCGCTTTTTTCAAAGATGTTGTTTACCTTTTGTATGGGACCGCGACGAGAAATCTGACAGTTCGTATCGTTTCCGTCCTCCCAATTAAAATACCCTCAAATGTTGGCGCAAACTTTCACTGCTAATATGCATATTCAATGGTATCGCCATTTGTCGGAAAAATTTGCAACCAAATCTTTTTCAACCAAAAAATTTTGGTTGCAACCACGCCAATGTTTGACGATTCAATATTACCTAGTACAGAAATGGTAAACAAATCAATATACCAATCGTAAACAACCATTCGCATTCAAACACAACTGGTGTTGTTTATTTTTTAATGAAAAAATGAGTATTGTCAATAATTTTATTGATGTTTTTGTTGATAAAATTATTGACGTTCGATCGAGCGCGATCGATGCTGACGATCGACCGATAAAAACAATCCAGCAGATGGCGCTGGTACTTCCGAGAAGAAGATAATCAATAAATAAACAAATTATGTCATTCGCGAACCGACACTTGCGGCAAGCAGACCTAATTTTTAGCTCCCGTATTATCGGTGCTTAGAAAAGTTTACTGTGTCGTCATTTGTACGAACTCCGAAACGCGAATCGTCAACACTAAAAATTAGTTGCCAAAAAACTTCGTGGAGTTTATTGTGTCACGATCGTAAGAAAAGTGAAATCGCGCCCGCATTCGCCGCTGAATCCGGGTTTTATCACTTTTCGGGAAGTGTATCCCACGCTTTGCTGCTGAAGCCAGGGAATATTGAAAGAAGATGGAAATGGAGTCGACCGCCATCGAGGATATGTGCGGCTGGTGCTTTGCCCTGCTGCATGAACGCGTGGCACAGTGCGATGGCTGCAAGAAGTGGTTCCACTTCGAGTGTGTGGGACTAACTGAGGCCACAGTGACGGAAGAGTGGCGGTGCAAGCAGTGCGATGGCGGAAACGCCGGAGCGGCAAAAGAAGAGCTGTCTTCCGGGGAGATCACCCGGAAAATAAATTCTCTGCGGCGGCAGCTGAAGGAGCGGCAGGAGAAAGAACACACCAGCGACTGCGAGCCGCTCGAGGAACAGTGGAAGGAACGTGCGCGTGGACAGGAGCAGCTCGAGGCGAATTTTAGTCGGATAATTACTGCGCAACGCGGGAAGCCACTTACGTACGCGAGCAAACTGGCAGCAAGCTCCACGATGCCCAGTTACTGGAAAAACGAGGCGAGCGCGAACGAGCCCGAGCTGTCAAAAAGCCAGCTTGCTGCCCGCAACGTAGTATCCGGAAAGCTACCAACGTTCTCCGGTAACCCGGACGAGTGGTGCAGCTTTAAAAGCCGCTTCGACACGTCGACTCGGATGTGCGGTTTCACCGACGACGAGAATGTGATGAGGCTGCAGGAGTGCTTGACGGGACGAGCACTTAGAGCCGTGCAATGTCGACTTCATCAACCTCGTAACCTGATTGAGGTGATGGACACGCTGGAGAAGCTGTTCGGTCGACCCGAGGTGCTGATTAACAACATATTGCAGCAGATCAGGGAGACACCGTCACCGAAAATGGAGCGCTTGCAGTCGATCATCGACTACGGTGTGGCAGTAGAAGAGCTGTGCGCCACAGTAAGAAACAGTGAACTGCACGAACAGCTTGTGAACGCGGCCCTTATACAAGAGCTCGTCGAACGCCTTCCCCCAAATCTACGATTGGACTGGGGCCTGCACAGGCGCACCATGTCATCAACAGTGTCGCTGGAGAGTTTTGGGACATGGATGAACGCCATCACGGACGCGGCGATTCTCGTGACACCACCCGCTCAAGACACTCCCAAACGTGCCGAGGTCCGACGAGTAGACAGCCACCATGAGGCGACGGATGATGATGACCGACCAGGCTGTTTAGTCTGCAATAGGGACGACTGTCTCGCAGGTCCTGACTGCCCAACGTTTCTCGCCGCCACAGTCGATGAAAGGTGGAACTGGCTTCGTCGCTGGCGCCTATGTCGAACATGTTTGTGGAAGCATAATGGCCGCTGCCACGTAACACGGCCATGCGGAGAAGCGGGCTGCTCCGCTTACCACCACAAGCTTCTACACAACCATGCGCGTCCAGACCGACAACCCAATTCAAGCGCAGTCTCCAGTCTTTCTCACGCAGTAGCATGCAGTAAGACGCTACTCAAGTACGTGCCGGTGACCGTGTATGGAGCGGGGAAGTCCATCACTACATACGCACTGCTGGACGACGGTTCTGCAGTTACACTAATGGACCAGGATCTGCTAGCAGAGCTAGGCCTTAAGGGCTACCCAAACCCCATTAGCTTAAGCTGGACAGGGGAGCTTACCCGCGAGGAGCCCAAATCTCGCACAGTCTCATTGAAGATATCGGCCGCCGAAAACGCTGAGAAAACGTATTTGATGCGGAACGTTCATACCGTCACGGATCTGGCGCTACGGCAACAAACCTTAGCTATGAAGGAACTAACGGCAGCCTACGACTACCTCGGTGCAGCAGACGCTAGAAGCTACACGAGAGCAACGCCCGGATACTGATCGGAATCGACAACGCACAGCTAATGACGACGCTCAAGACGATCGAAGGTTTGCCAGGGCAACCAATAGCAGCCAAGACGCGCCTTGGATGGGTCATCTATGGTACCCAGGGAACCCCGACGTCGCTACATCCTCATAGCGTCTACCTGTGTACCCGTGCGGAAGTCAAGTCGCGGTTCAATAAGGCTTCGAAAAGCTCCCTTTCACCACAGCTACCACAGCTCCAGGATACCACCAATGGTTTGTCGAACTATAACAGTGGGCTAGAGAATAGCGGAGGAGGAAAAGGTGCCCCCAGAAGCAAACCATCGACGTTGTCGTCGTTGTCGTCGAATACCAAATCCACCACCAGCACCACCATAATCGCACCGGTTGCGAACCGACCCGCGCTGTCGGGCAGCGGCACACCGACAACGATACCAACGATGTCCACAACATCGACTAGGATCAGTGTCCGCCAACATAAGAGTACGCGATGCCCAACGTCATCATCGGTCATGCAAACGGAATTGAACGTTCCCGCTAACCGTCCCGGTACGACGTGCGAACCGTCTTTGTCAGCCTCCGTGCCTCAGTCACCGTATTCGACCGCCCGACCGTCTGGACCACCACCAAAGCCACCAACGATGACACCGCCACCTCCGCCTCCCATACGCAGCGACCCTTCGGGTTCCGTAACTGAATCGACGGTTAGCAGCAGTTCATCGGTGGCCACTACTGCGAGTGTGTCGACAGCCACAAGCGACCGACATCCCGCAGCTCGTAGTGTTCTTGAGCCTGTTCTTGGTTTTATTAAAACTATGCGCCAACTGGAACGGCCGGGTGCTACAGATCGAACGAGAGAAGAGTACGTTGCAGGCAACGCACGGGTGGGAATGTCAATAATTTTATTGATGTTTTTGTTGATAAAATTATTGACGTTCGATCGAGCGCGATCGATGCTGACGATCGACCGATAAAAACAATCCAGCAGATGGCGCTGGTACTTCCGAGAAGAAGATAATCAATAAATAAACAAATTATGTCATTCGCGAACCGACACTTGCGGCAAGCAGACCTAATTTTTAGCTCCCGTATTATCGGTGCTTAGAAAAGTTTACTGTGTCGTCATTTGTACGAACTCCGAAACGCGAATCGTCAACAAGTATAGAATAAAATATATTAAAAACTGAATAAATAAAATAAAAATTGAATAAAAATTGAATAAATAAATATATTGAATAAATAAAAATTGAATAAATAAAATAAAAATTAAAACAGTTTTGTCGTCGACAACTTGTCGACAACTTGCGGTGATACTTCACACATGAGCAATGCCAAGGCAAGCCATTTTGGCAGAAAAACAGAGGTTGTCAAGTATTGCTTTGGTGTTACCTTGGTAGGTATTGCTCAGGTGTGCAAGAGCTTTTACTTTATCTTACGTCAACCGTTGGTACCACCATGCTACCACTACAACCATAGCGCAAAAACATTACCGACTAAAAAACCAAAATAATCTGCCCGCTCTATTTGCAAACACCTCCCGCGCTCCCTCTTCAAACCACCTGTCCAATTTCGTCTAATGCTTTCTCTACAACTCAGAAGATGATTGCAGACTCCAAACAAACGCGCATTGTTAGGTACGTGCTATCTCTGTCACTTATGTGTGCGCGTGAGCCTCCGCCCTATGGGGTTAAAAATTCTATAAATAACCAGCAAGATAATCCATTCGGTTAGCAGAACTATCAAACTGCTTCTGAATGCTCTATTAGCACCAAACTTGGTAGCGCGGAGGTAGCGCTGTCTAGCCATATCATAAAAGTATCTGGTTCAATCCCCGGGCATGGAATGATGAAACTTTAATCATTCCGTCCTGGAAAGTGGGGAAGTGTACGCAGAGACAAAATCAATCCGACCTAGAGTAGTAAATTGGACAACAGACATCATTCCTCCTCCGACAGTCGCTGCACTATGGAGCGAAAAGAACAAATTGCCGGGATAAAATTCGGAATCAACTGTTTTGCAATTTTTTCATTGTAATATCGTGTAATACTATTATATTACACGAAATTATGATGTTTCGGGACAATTCCGCCAGGTGGCGCTGCAAAAACCACATATTTTTGGAATTTTCTGTGGGTGCATTATTTTTTCAATCTTTTTTTTTTATATTAACTTAAAGAATTTTTTTAGTTTGATTACAACAAACTTTCATTCAAAATATTGTCATCTGGAATATAATTGATATTCAAAGCATCTAACGCGGACATAACGTCTTCTAACGAAGAGCTACTATCTGAATATTCTGAACTTGTACCATTATCTTCTTGGTTTTGAATTGGCAAGGGACTATTACTATTTGAGGAGCTGTAATCTACGAAGAATGTTTTTACTGCGTCTGGGTATGGGATTTATTTTTTATTTCTTAACGATTTAGCCAGAGATATTGTTGAAATGTATGGATCGGATGATTGTAATGCTCTAATAAAAATGTCTTTAATATTGAATTCTCGTTACATTTTACGTACGTGTTCTATTCTATCCTTTCTTTATATTTTATTTCTACCTTCTACTGCTTCCTCTCCTAAGAATCCCAATGTTACTGGGGCATTTAAAATGATTTCACCAACACGCGCCAGAACTTTATGGACAGTAGAATGCATTTTGTACTAATTGTAATGATGTATGTAAAACATGTATGTGTCTTTGCAATGTAGACTAATAGTTGTTCAGAATGAAACATTGTTAGGAAAAACCCTGTAGCGGGCAAAGGGCCGCGGGCAAAGTTTATGGAATGGGGAAGAGAGACAATAGCGAAAAAAGGGGATAGCTAGCGCTTACGTTTGGGGCAGTTTTTTATCCGAGGAGATCGCGGCAGCTGATAAGCGATAAGGACAGATCAGGCAGCCGCTGAAGCTGGGTAAAGTTTTTTTTTCATCGTGGTAGTTCTCTTGCATTTTGATTGTGGTACGAGAAACACGCGGTTTTCCATTTTGATTTGATTAATAAACACAACGTAGGAATTATTCGAGAAACTAGAAGCGATAGTTTCCAGAGGCAGTTCGTGAACGAAACAATAGTTTTTGGATTTAAAGGCTGCGAACAGTTGATGACTATTAAAATATGTCGAAACCATTTTATAAGTTCTGTTTCTATTTGCAAAATATCGCTAAATTTTTCTATGTTTGAAAAAGCCCGACGACAAACATTTCCCCTCGTACTATTTCCACCCATCTACCTTGGTTCATGTACTTTAACACCAAATTCCTTGTAAATCTTTTCCAATACAATTTGTTTCGACTATTGTACATGTTTTTATAATTTGTAGTAAGCTTCCGTATTTTTAACTTCAATTCTGTACGAAATGAGAGGCAAGCATTCGAAAAATCTCATCCAACAGTGCAGTGTAGTGGTATATAATTCATAAGATAAATTCTCAGGATTTGGAATAAATCCATTTTCTAAGTGCTCTACACTGTTCATTTTTTTGGTTTTGCACCATATACACAACATGTTTGCGTATACATAGTGTCGGTTAAATATGCCAAAAAATTTCCATCAATTCAACTCATGTAAAATGAATAATTTACCGTCACATAACTTGCTTCATTTAGCTGAATTGTATAAGGAACTAACCTGGTAATTTGGCTTTTGATTTAATCTACTGTTTGCAGTGGCGGATCAAGGATACTAGAGGCCCTAAGCGGTAGCAATTTTGAGGCCCCCAAAAACAAAAAAGTGTATGTTGTTTTTGGGATCAATCAAAATTGGAGCGCGAAGAGCTTTTTTTATTACTATTGCTATATTACTACAATACCACATATTCTACATTCGTAATTTCTCATTATCGCATTATCTCAAAGCAAATTTATACCACATACAATGTTATATTTCATTATTACAAATAATCCTAAGCGATACAGGAATAATAAACTTTATATTTAAAATTTCTTTGTGAAATATGCTTTTTTCTGGACTTTTTTCTTGCAAAGTCATCTATTATAGTTGAAGAATCAATAGAATCCATTAGCTCTTGCTCTATGTAAAGAATGGTCAAATTGTTAAGCTTTTCTTCTCCAATTGTGCTTCGCAAATAATTTTTCACTCTTTTTAAAACTGAAAATGAACGTTCACCTGATGCGTTGGACAAAGGTAATGTTAAAAATATCTTAATTAATATTTCTACGTTTGGAAAAGTACATGGCATATTTCTAGCTATTTTATATATGTCCATTATATTTACATTTTTGTTATAATTAGTTCTACTCTCATCTTCTCGTATTAATTCAGTAAAGTGTTTCAATTCTGCCTCTAATGTAGGGCCATCAATATCATTTTTATACACATATTTTTAAAGTATTCTAAAGCCTTGCTCTTGTCTTCCAAAGAAATGTGACGATCGAAAAAAAATCTAAAAGGTTCTAAAGCTTCCTTGCATCTTTGGGCACGCGTGGATAGTCCTTGTCTTAGGTTGTCGCATATTACATTGAAAGTATTGATTTTAAAATTCCGTTCAAATGATTGTTCGATTGCATTATCTTTGTCATATAGATTTATTTTACGGCGTTTCACAGAACGTTCTTCCTCGTCAGCCGCTATTTGAGTATACAAATTAAATGCTTCCTGTTCGATGATGTCAAATTCATCACGAAATGTCTGTAAAAATTGATCTAGCGATTTAAGTAACTTCGAACCTTTGAATAATTCACATTCTACAGATTGTAGCGATTTACTAGTAGCATTGAATCGCTGCAAAATATTGTTTCAGAGAATGGTCATTAGGATTGTTTCATATTTTTCCATTTCTGATATAAATGATTTTGCTTCTGTTTTTGTCACATTATTTTCGTCTTCAGAATTTACGATTACTTTTAATGATTTTAAAATACTATTGAAACCATTTCTTAATGCCAATACTGCATCAGCTCTGGCTGACCACCTCGTATCTGAAATTTTTTAAAGTGTTACTGGTTGACTATTCTTATCGTTTTTTAAATTGATCATTAAAAGATTCCAACGATGTGTTGACACAGCAAAAAAAGAAAATAATTTTTGTACAAGCATGAAAAAATGAACTGCAGTTGTACCGCTGTCCGCTACACAATTACCAACTAAATTTAAAGAGTGGTTTGCACAAGGTATAAATAGAGCACTTGCAGAATGTTTTCGTATGCGCGCTTGCAAGCCTGTGTATTTACCTGCCATACTCGCTGCATTATCAAACGATTGTCCACGACAATTCTTAATGTCGAATCCAAAGGATTGTAATGTTTTTAAAACTTGCTGTTCTAAATAGTTGTGTTTTTCTATTGGAATAAAACCCAAAAATCTTTCTTCAATATTAGGTGGAATCGCATACGGATTTGTTTATTTAACCATGGTTTAATCTGCCGTCTAGCGTTCATTTTGGATGAACCGCGTTCATTTGTCATTCATTTGTGTCAAATTAAACCATGGTTTAAAACTAAACAAACGATTGTCACGCACCCTAGGGTTCTGCGGGTAAAAGTTTCGAGCAGTATAATAAACCATGGTTTCTGGCATCGCATACGCTCTGACTTCAGCGTTGACGATGGTTTATTATATGATGTGTCTAGGGTAGTTGTTTAATAAACAAATCTTCCGCGCAAGATATTTTATTGCAAAATATCAATAAGGAAGTCGATATTTTTGTGGAACTAGGCACAATAATATACATTCTTAACATTGGAATGGATGAAAAAGGTTTAATAAAAAAGTAAAAATACAAATAAATACCGGTTGCAAACGAGTGTTTAAAGAACATTCGGCAATTTAACACCTAAGTTACTATGGTTAGGACTAGTCAACGTGCATCTTTTACATATTTATTAGCTAATCGAAAGCACGTGAGTTTTTTTTTTAAACAGTTGGATGGATTATGGGGGTAAACCAAATAGGGTATTCCCAGTCTTCAGCGAACCGGACCATATCCGGTTGTATGAACGAAGGCAAAAAATGGCGTATTCCATCTAATTTTTCTAAAAAAAAGAGGAAACGGAAAATTGAGAGATATGTACGTAATATATTTTAGCATTTTCTTATAATTTGAATGCAGTTTCCAGTTGAGCCAAATGCCTTGCTTCGATACGAATCAGTCGATATAATTTTCTACGATATGGAAATCCACTAGAATAGTTTCTGTGTCATGAATTAGTGGCAGATGATTTATTTTGCATTAATTCCCGTTGTAAAATTTCCCACCACTTGTACACAAACCGAAGCAAATGGCAGAATGGCCAATGTTTATTCGAATTACACAAGGTAAAAGATTTCACAGGTTTGTGTTTTCCATATCGTGTTGTTATTTTTTCATTTGTAGTTAATGAAAATGTACCAATGCCAAGAAAACAACTAGAGAAAATTTTAAACAATAAAGAAAAACAAAGAAGTTGTTTTTATTATTAAAAATTGATTTGAAAACGTTCAGAATAACATTTTAAATTGTTTGTAATCAAAGCGCAAAGTAGGCTTTGTATCAAAATTGCATCCAATGGTTTAACATTTAACCATGGTCAATTGAAACAGTACGCGATACCAAATTCGAGCGGCTAAAATAGACCATCGCTTGATTTAAGCCATGGTTAAAAATTAAACAAATTCGTATGCGATTCCACCTATTGTTCGATTCGGATACATATCGCACGACAAAAGTCAGTTGATCAAGATGTGCAATATCTGGCGTAGAATCAATTATAATGCTGTAGTATTGAGCTAATTTTATCTCTTCAATAATTTTCATTCTAACTGAGTTTCCAAGAAGATCAACAAAATCGTCGCATATTTGATGTGATAAATAATTTACGTGACCTTTTCCCTGACTTGCATACTTGTCAATGTGTTGTCTTAAGAATTGATCATACTCGCTTAAATAATCTAAGCAAGATAGATAATTTCCTTTGTGTTTTGAATCAAGGTCCTCATTATGGCCACGAAATCCTAGTCCTAACCGACTTAATAATTTTATTGTTGATAATATTCGCTTCAGCACTTCTCGCCAGTATCTTGTTTCTGTTTCCTTTTGTTGTTCTAATACAGTATCAATCCGGTTTAGTGTTTGAGATCGTTTATATAAAATACACATCGAACTCATGTGTTCCTTGGATGATTCATGTTTGGAAAGAAGAAGAGTGATTGAACGCTAATTGTTCAAACCATGAATATATGTTGAATTTAAATTTAAAAACATTTTGCACGGATAGCAATATACTTTTTTACTCGTTTTCGAAAACTTTAGCTATACACGTTTTTCAACCATTCCATTCGGCTTTTTTCTATAAAAATGGTTTTCTGTCAAGCCTCTTGAATAAACCACCCCTTTATCACTGTAGACAGATTTGATATTCTTGATGCTACCTAAGTTTTTAGGCTTATTTTGCAATACGTAATCAATTGCTTCTGCTGATAATATTCTTGGCCATAAAGCTATGTCCTTTAGATAGCAAAAATCGCTCTCAGCTTGTTTATCTTGAAGCATTATTCCCATATCACTTGCATTGAACTGCTCACCCACTTTATTTGCATCGACGAAATGTGTAGTTTCTTCACTTTCTTGCGCCCGTGTTAATCCAGATGTAATTTTAACACATATTCCTAATTAATCAAACAAAAATGTAAATAAATATGTGAATAATACACTATGTTCATTAGAATCTCTACAGCTGGTGCTCGTGGGTTGTGTGTTTTGGCTGTTTTGGTTGACGTCGTTGTTGTTAGGTTGCTGTAGATTTGTTTTCAAATAAGTCTTCACTAAAAACTTTTACAAAGAGTTTTCCTGGGTTTTGATAAACTCCTGGGTTTTTTTAATTTTTCGACGCTTTTCAGAACCACTTTCGAAACGCTTCATTTTTTGATCAAAAACGACAAATAGTCGTTCCTATTATAATTGAGTAATAACGAGCACGTCTTTAAGTAAACTGACAAGTTGCAAGCTCACGACACGACTGAGCGTTGTTGCGAATGATTTAGGTTTTTGAGAATCATATCGAACGGAACCGCTCGTTGGCATAACGAAACAAATTTGCAGAGTTGGAGAGAAGTGAAATAGCTTTAATTTCATTTTAACTTTCAATAACATGAGTCGATGGCTTGACTTCGGATTCACACGAATTAGCCCTGAATGTGTTCCATAAGCGTATCAAAGTTGCTTTCAACTTCGCTCGCTTACCGTGTGTTTCCGATGAATACAAGTGTTTTATAAGTGTTCTGTTTTCATATTGTCATCTCAGTAGGCAGTGCTGTTTTTTCACTAGCTCTCTTTACTTTGTTTCGTAGTCTCATGTTCACGTTTCGTTTATTGTTCGTAATAAAAATCGGATAGTAAAGACAATGTGATATGTTTTGTTGGTGATAGCAGCTTGAAAAATTTAGGTACAATCGCTACTTCGAGGCCCCCTATCAGCTCGAGGCCCCCCGCGGCCGCTTACTTTGCGTACCGCTTGATCCGCCCCTGACTGTTTTTATAACCTTTTCTTTTGAATCTTTCGCAAACTTGATCACAATTGGCCTGCAAAACCTAACACTTTGGGATATCAAGTTTTTCCAGATGATATCTGAATCGTCACTAATGAACGAAAGACGGATTGGCGTTAATGCCGATACTAGTAATTCACTGTCTGATGCAGTATTTTCTCCATGAAACGGTTGATTGTAAATGCTGTGTCCACTAGATCAATCAATGCCCTACGAGCACAATAATACGACACAAAGAAGATGAAAAGTGCCGCATGATTTCTGCTTTTTGTATTTCAATTATTCTATACGCAGTTTGATTGATGCTTACGGTTTGATGCTTACTTTACTTTCAATGAACTCTAGCGCATACTTAATGTTTTCCTTGCAAGAAGCATTGTTTTTCAAAACGTTTATGATATCAAAACGTATACGATATGTAAGGGTGCAAACAGAACAAAGTGTTAGTGTAGGGTACATTATTCCGAGCAATTTTGGCTATAAAAAGATGGATTTGAGAGCTGTAGAACAAGTAAAAGCGACCTGATACATTCAAAGCCAACCAAACCAAATTTTATTCTTTGCCAGTGACTTGGCTTGTCTTTCCCCTTTTACGTGATGGTCAACCACTACCGTGCTTCACATTTTTCATTTAATGAGAATTTCAAATATTTCTTACCACACATGATGCTGCATATGGCATAATGGAGACGCCTAGTAGGTGATAAACTATAAGCTTCACATGCTAAGTTCAAAAACACAGGTAAAGTTCGCGCGTATATGCAAAAAAAATATCATTTATTGTTACAAAACATTCTAGACTATAAGTGGGTATGCAAAATATTACAATCTTTTCCAATCCTTAGCGATGGCGTAAGGTTAAAAACAGAAAATTGAAAAATGTTCTAGGAGTTTTGCAAAACAATTCTTTATATTTTGTGACATTCAATTTCAATTTACTTAAACCGTCAACAATTTTAAAGCAGGTTAATATACCTTTCCAAAACTGTGCTTGAAATTCGATTCCGGCCATTATTATAGGAGTTACAGACCTTCAGAGTTGATGAATTTTTTTCAATTTTTCACGCAATATTTTCACAAATCTTGACTTTGACATGCTGTTTCTCAGAATCTGGAAGAACAAAGGCTCTAGTTTTTGGGTCATTTCTTAGTTTCATCTTGTAGTTTAAGAAAACATATTTCATTTTTCTGAAATCCATAAATGAATTTTTGATTTTTATCCCGGCTTTGCTCCATCGTGCGCTGATGATCTAGGGACTTACAGGGATCCAGATCAATTGTGCCTGCAGTGGACGGGAGATGGAGTGAGACAGGACGTACACTCCGTTGGATTGAAGGCGAGTGTTTCGGGAGTGTTGCCATCAGCAATGACGCATGCACTGCCGAAAGTCCTCATGGTGCAAAGCGTTTCACTTCGTAGGCGGTCCGTTTACGTTGAAGGGTCGCCGAAACAATGGAAACACACAGCGGTTTATGATCGAGCGACGCTCGATGACGGTAACTGCCGCTTAGGCACGGTAGTTACTAAAAAAGAAGGAGAATTAGAGTTGGTTGCGGAAGGGCCCCGGCTGAGTTGTACGATGTACGGACCCACACAGTTGAGCCCTACCAGTTCTCCGCGATGCTTCTACAGCATCTGCTGCAACTAGTGTTGGGTCGTGTGCTACTGTGCTACCCAACACACACAGCACAGTAAAGTGTGGCATCACACACGAAACAGAAAATAATGGTAGTACCACAGTAAAGTTTTACCAAATAATACAGTCATAACGTTATACCAATAATTTGTTTTAACCGTTCTTTGGTTCCTTGGTGTACCAATTCCATAACTACCATAGGATACGAATACATTTTCCAGTATTTCTAATTTTGAACATCGTTATTACATATTCCTAATATTTGAGGATATTTTAATTGGGAGGACGGAAACGATACGAACTGTCAGATTTCTCGTCGCGGTCCCATACAAAAGGTAAACAACATCTTTGAAAAAAGCGAAAAAATGGCTAGCCGCGTCGTTTCGTTTCCGCGCATCGTCTCGACACGTAGGTGGTGTCGTTTTGGATCGTTGAGACGGCCAGCCTTTTTTTCGCTTTTTTCAAAGTGTTGTTTACCTTTTGTATGGGACCGCGACGAGAAATCTGACAGTTCGTATCGTTTCCGTCCTCCCAATTAAAATACCCTCAATTATTAGGGCTTCTTACGATTCTCGAACAACTCGCTCATCACACGGAAACCGCCGACTCGAACGTTAGAGAAAATTGCATTAAGGCTGATTCGCACGTCGGCAAGTGGCAAGTTGCCGCGTACCTACCCCGTGCGAATCAGGACCTAGCAAGTAGCAAGTGGCAAGCAGCTACTTGCCACTGGAATAGAACCGAGTCTATTTTTCGGGCAAGTAGCTGGCTGTATTGGTTGACAACTCGTGAGTTACAGGTTGTCAAACAAAAACTGTTTCATTTTCGCCATTTTTAGAGGATAATTTACAACCTATGTTACAGAAATGTTATTTTATTGCATCAATGTGTCGTGATCTCCACGAAACATTTCTATATTTTTATTCTAAACTCCAAATTCGACAATATTTTACTCGCTTCTTTTCTTTTTTTTTTTTAATCTCATCCGCTCAATTCAACTTCTATCACAAGACTGCTCTTCGTTTGTTCTCGTTTCAATATATACTTTTTCTTCCTTTGTTCCAAACGAAGATCTATCTCCGCTCTAGTAGGCTACAGTTCCAAATTGTCATAGCCATCTAACTTGCGAATAATTTCACTCATTCATTCGTTTGTTTCGATCAATTATTTAATTTCTATGTTATCTCGGCTCAATCCCTACATCCTTCACTACCTCTACTCTTAATCAAAAACGTGATACATAACTGTATCCTTGTATCTAATCCGTATTTTACATTTTCTTTGGGATCTTGTTTGTTGATTACTGCTGATATGCTCGTTATCTTCTGCTGGGTCAACCGCTTTTCCATTGGTCTCTGAGCCGCTTCCTTGACTTGGCTCCTGAACATTCTCTCGATCCGGGGCGCGTTTCTCGTCTCTTACATTTCTGGTTATTTTAGCTCCTGCTTCGCTTATTATAACCTCTTTTGCCCCATCTCTTGCCAAAACCGTATATCTCTCGCTGGAAAATGTTGGATGGGTTTTTGTCCTTTGCGGAATTGCAAGCACCACTGTATCTCCGGCTGTTATATCGGACTCTCTTGCTCCGCGATGTTTGTCTGCGAATTTTTTACTAATTAATTTAGAAACGGCATCAGTCTCCTTAATGTCTGAACGATCGAGTGGCTCCTTACTCTCCCATAGGCAAGGAAAAGTTCCGCGGAATCGCCATCCGACTAGAAGCTCGAAAGGCGTAACTCCCAAACGCGAATGGTGTTTCTGGGTGTTATGAATGTTTATATACTCCTCTAATGCGTTTCTCCAATTTCTACCTTCCTCTTTTGCAGCCGCCATAGCCTTAATAACACCTTGATTTTGTCGTTCTACTGCTCCGTTCGATTGTGCGCTCAGAGGAGAATTTCCATCCAAGAGATACTCATGTTGCCGGCGTTTAAAGAATATAACAGGTGCTTTTCGTTGTCTTCGTCAATCTTCTTGTGATTTGCTCATCAATCTTGACAAAGCATCCGCAACATTTAGGTGACCTGGAACTCTTTTAACATTGAAATGATAAGGAAGTATCCTAAGGGCCCATGCTTCTGCACGTGTCACCGCTCGTCTGCCCATACGATGTGTTCCATTAAATATAAATTCGTTCGCTTCGGAGTCGGTTCGAATAACGAAAAATTAGTCATCATTTAGAAACGATGTATAACAACTGTATTCGCAGGGTTGTATTCCATTCAGCAATACATGCGAACTTTTCCTTCCTGGAAATATCCTCAAACATTAAAGAATTCACTCAGATAAGAACTTATTAAAGGAGATCTTCCACCTCATTGTAACTGTGTCGTTCCTCTCAGGGAACTTCATCGAGAATTCTACTCAGATAAGCACCTTGTAAAGGAGGTCTTCCACCTCATTGTAACTGTGCCGTTCCTCACAGGGAACTTCATCGAGGCTTCCACTCGGAGAAGCACTTAGTAAAGGAGGTCTTCCACCTCATTGTAACTGTGCCGTTCCTCTCAGGGAACTTCATCGAGAATTTCACTCAGATAAGCACCTTGTAAAGGAGGTTGTTGGAACCGCTGTAATGTATCGGTCCAACGAAGCTGTCAGAACGGAAACGTCGCCGCGATGGCGATGTTTTGGAAATATATAAAAAGGATCGAAGGATGCGCCTTCGTCCTCTTAGTAAATCGTAAGCGAGAAAGCCAGACAATTTTTTGGCTATTGCGATTACAATAAAAAGGTGTTTTCACAAAGGCAAGAAAAGCTGGATATTTTATATTCTCGCTCCACGTAGAGCCCGTTAAAGATTGTCTTTAACAGAGGTGTACCACCTCGTTGTATCTGTGCTGTTCCTCTCAGGGAACTTCATCGAGGATTCCACTCGGAGAAGCACTTAGTAAAGGAGGTCTTCCACCTCATTGTAACTGTGCCGTTCCTCTCAGGGAACTTCATCGAGAATTCCACTCAGATAAGCACCTAGTAAAAGAGGTCTTCCAGCTCGTTGTATTTGTGCTGTTCCTCTCAGGGAACTTCATCGAGGATTCCACTCGGATAAGTACTTATTAAAGGAGGTCTTCCACCTCATTGTAACTGTGCCGTTTGTCTCAGGGAACTTCATCGAGGATTCCACTCGGATAAGTACTTATTAAAGGAGGTCTTCCACCTCATTGTATCTGTGCTGTTCCTCTCAGGGAACTTCATCGAGGATTCCACTCGGAGAAGCAATTAGTAAAGGAGGTCTTCCACCTCATTGTAACTATGCCGTTCCTCTCAGGAAACTTCATCGAGAATTCCACTCAGATAAGCACCTTGTAAAGGAGGACTTCCACCTCATTGTAACTGTGTTGTTCCTCTCAGGGAACTTCATCGAGGATTCCACTTAGATAAACACTTAGAAAAGAATACCTTAAACTCGGGGAATCTTTTCATTTCCAAAGAATTTCCTTAATACTAAGTCTTCCATTATGAGAAAAATAACTTCAAAAACTAATCATATTCCGTTATAAAAGCCTAAACTCCAAATTCGACAATATTTTACTCGCTTCTTTTCTGTTTTTTTTTAATCTCATCCGCTCTTCGCTCTTCGTTTGTTCTCGTTTCAATATATACTTTTTCTTCCTTTGTTCCAAACGAAGATCTATCTCCGCTCTAGTAGGCTACAGTTCCAAATTGTCATAGCCATCTAACTTGCGAATAATTTCACTCATTCATTCGTTTGTTTCGATCAATTATTTAATTTCTATCTTATCTCGGCTCAATCCCTACACAATGATCGAGCTTTTTATTTATTGAAGATCAAATCATGGTAAATTTAATTTCAAAATTTTTTGTTTACTTGTGTTAGTGGTTTAGTTACCGGCAAGTGGTTGCTACAGTGCGAACGGCTACTTGCCACTTGTCTGCTTACTTGCCACTTACACTTGCCGACGTGCGAATCAGCCTTTATGGCCACTTGTTCGAGTCGATGAAAGTTTCATCGATTTTTTTTTTCAAGCGCAACTGTCAAAGTGGTGTGAATCGACTGTTGCATTTTGTAAACCAAGGTTACTAAACACTAGACAGGTTGCGACAGAGCAGTTTTGCTCGGAACCATTTTGGATATCTTGTTTACAATTTGTCTGTCAAAATAACGGTGGTGTTGTTGTGGTTTGCAGGAAGGATGGAGATAATTTAGTGGCTCGCATAAAAATGCTTCTCTTTTAATCTTCTTTTGGTTTGCCGTATTAGCTGTGATAAGCGTAAGATGTGAGAAAAAACATTGCTCTAAATCGTCGAATCGGAGGAAGGACCCAATGTGTACAATGAGTTGATCTTGAAGAATGAAAAGAGCTTCATCCATTTGTACGTCCCCAAAAAACCGTTTACAGGCACACCGGTACTCAATTGCAAACTACGATAGGGAAAATCAGGAACTCATCGCGTTTGCAATGTTGAACGATGGCGAGGTCTGCCTAATGAAGGACATGCTCGAGAGTAAACTGCTACACCCGAACAAGTGGAACAAGTATCTCTACACCTGCCTTTGTGAGTTGATGCCGATGAAGCAGCTTGTATGAGACGGTGTTCGAGATCGGTTAACAGTTTATCAAAATCAATTACATGTGGCCTCTTCCCGCGATATGGATAGCCAGATAATTTGTAAAGGAAATTTTCAAGGGCAAAAAAATAGTCGATAAACCTTCAAATTGATGATAACACAAAGATGCGCAAGGAAGGTCATACGCTAATGCCCCATTTAAAGACGTGCAGCAGAATAATGCTAAAATCAAGCAACGGAGCTATTGGCGGAGTTTAGAAAAACTGGAAAATATCTGTATTCGTCGGTGATACGGCACTGAGCACTATACATTAACAATGGTACACAGTCATTCTAAGATTAAGACTACAATCTAGGACTAATAATAATACAGGATTAACACTATATCTATAACAGTATAATATAATACTATTATTATTATGTAATATATTGAATTATGTTGTAATTTTTTTCATTTTTTTGACCGCTTTAGTGTTAGCCTGACCAAACTTTCTTTTGGTGTTATATTTAAAAGTATTAGCTGTTTTTAAGTTTATGTAACGCATTCTTACTATCACTCGTTGTTTAGCATAAGAACGAATTATTTCTATTGGCAGTCCTTCAAAGTGTTTTTGTATCCTTCTAGTAATTTGCTGCACTATGCCTGAACCTTTCATTAAGCTTCCGTCAGGATTCATTTTAAGAAATATTTTTTCCATCTTTTTTCCCCAATTTAAAAATTCGTCTGATGGTTCAAACAACCCACCGCACGATAGGTGCTGCACAAATGTTGGGGGTTGACAATAGGTATGGTCTAATTTAGTTTTAAATGTATGTTCCCCCAGATTCAAATTGGAAAACTTAGATTGGTGTTTTTTTGCAATATACCCAAGTATATAAGCCAATCCGTCAGCTTCTTGTTCAGGCAATTCTATGCTAGTTTCACTAATTGAACTAAGTGAACTTCCGTCTGGTATTGAGAAATTATTTACATCTTCCATTGCTTCCACATTTGGCAAAATAGGAATAATTTCGGCTTCACAAAACATGGAGGCTGAGATAAAGAAATCGTTGCTTCCAACATCACATGCAGTGCTCTCTGTTGTTGTAATGAACTCATCTTGCTCAGTATTCTTAGCCTCAACGGTTGTTGTCTGGTTTAGCAAAATACTGGGTGATTTCCCTAAAACCATTATTCGTATTCTATACACACAACTGAGAGGAGAAGGATGATCGTAAACTCCCCCAATTTGTCGCAATTGAGAGAAAAAATTCTCTAATACATCCTGATTTAGCTGAAAAAAAAAACAAAAACATGAGTTCAGATGTTACAAAATATTTCAGAATTAAAATATGAATTACCTTATGCGTAGAGATGAAAGTAACAGCGTGTTTAGTTTTCATATCAGCATAAACCATTTGAAGAGATTTTATCTGCATCAGAATAGAACGTTGAAAAACTTGCATCGTATTTTTCCTTGGAATGCTCATTTTTGATACAGTTTCATACATATCTGTAAGAGCTTGCACTTGATTGTCGCTACCAATGAACGATTTTTTAAAATCCAATTTCGCGTAGGGGGTATACGAATTGGATATACTGAACCATAAATCAACTTTTTCAACGAAATGGCACCATCATCTTCTGGGAAATATCGTCGAAGAGCTATAGCGGTAGTCCGAGACAACAATTCTGCTGCTCGACGAACATTTTGACGCTCTTGGGGAGTCATATCGACATGTGATGTGGTAAGCTTGAACAAAGGAGTCATTTCGGACTCGTTTCTCTTTGCTATCAGACGGAGAAGATTACTTGCTTCAATTTTTCTACCATTATACTCAAATCCGTGATCCAGAAGCCAGTTTCTTAACAATTTTAAAAGATGCGGTGTATCTGGGATCACATAGACATTCTGTTTAATTTTTGGATGGATAAAATATGGCCTTTCAATGTCATCCCGTGCTCCTAGCTCTTTCCAACATCCTAAGTTTGTTTGACAATTAGCCTGAGCCTAGAAATTATATCAAATAATATTTCCTTAGTCATTTTTTGATCAAAAGCAATAAAGATGGGTTGCTTCCAATTCTTAAATAACCCTCGGATCATTACTACCTGCAGGTAGTTAAAAGGACCCACCACTTCATCTGCTGATGGATCGTATTCTAATATCCTAGAAACCTTCATTTCATCGAATGATAAGACACACTCTCGTTCCCTAGGCTCTAATGTCTGCGCAAAAAATCCTATAAAAGTTAATATATCTTCCAAAAAACCTTGTTTCATGTCTAATTTGCTAGCATATCGTTGTAATGTTCTTATGGATGGTAGAGGATAATTTAAGTCTGCTAGAATGTAACGGTAGGCCCTTTGACTGAAATATTTTAGTGTGAATGCCGCCGAAAGTTCTTGCTTAGTCCATTTGACTGTTTTCTTAATATTCAAAATTAAATCTATTTGATTTGATGACAATGTCCCTTTAAGATTTTTTTTCATGTTTTCTACAAAATGCGCTCGTGGCCATTCTGCCTTAATATTTTTAGTTGTATTTTCTAGTTCTTCTAGCAGCCTAATGTGATTTTTTTCTTTCTCGTGAAATTCTTTTAATCTTTCACTTAACTTATTATTAATATCGACCAGTTGCTTATTTCTCTGGTCCATTTCCTCAAGTCTATTTTCTAACCGTAATATTGTTATTGCGTGTGAATTACACTTTGAGCATTGGTTTGAGGTAGATGGAGTGGCTGAAATCACATTTTAACATGTATTAGCATGGTTAATATTAGTGCGGCGGATAGGTTTCCCAAAATATTACCTTCCAGTTGCTGCAAAAAAGATCCTTGTATATTTTCATACTGGTTCTCCTTGTCGACAAAAGGGTGAAAAACATCATTAGCATTTTCGTCTAACAGGATGGAAGGAATTGCTGGAAGGACATTTTGATTGCATAAGTTTCACTAAAAGTAGTTTAATTATCTCACCTTCAGGATTGAGCCAATTAGATCCATGCTTAACTGCCTGCGTACTACCTAATTGGTAATTGGCTTCAATAAAATGTTGAGAGCACACCACATTATTTGAAGATGGTATCCAACCCATTTCCTTTCCACAAAAACTTATCCATTTTTGTCTAATTGGTTCAGTTGTGGGAAATTTATGGAACCATATTATTTTATTAAATTTTTTCACATTATATCTATTGTTTTTACAAGATTTCACACAACACTTGAAATTAGAAGACATGGTTTTCGTTGTTACTACCGAAACAAATGGAACAATTTTTAATCAACTCAATAGATTTCGAGTTCTTTTAACGCCGGCTCTCGTGAAACTGTGAATCTGTCCCACCAGTAACTTTAATAATCTGGTAAAAGCCTTCTTTGATTGAAAATAGCAGCGCTTATGATTTTTCGCTGGCAGCGCTAACAGTTTATTTAAATATTAAAAAAAAAAAATCTTCGTTATTCCAACCCGGACGTAAACAAACCATTCCAACTTGTTTGTCAAATTTTTCATTCATTTTTTTATCTTCAATCGGTAAAAATGTTCTATTTGTCGCAACCTGTCTAGTGTTTAGTAACCTTGTTGTAAACAATGAAAAATCGGAATGTATCGGAATGTACTGTGGGAACTCCCATGAGGTCTCTTCGATTGAACTTTTTGGCACTTTCCGTAGCACTAGACTTACGGATAAAAATTTGTCGAATTCGAGTCCTGTTGGAGAACCTTAATGCAATTTTTCCCAAATTGTTCGAAAGATTACTTTGATCGACAAAAAAGTTCTCGAACGGGAGCCGAACGAAAACTCGAAGATGAGGCATAGTGCAAATGTGACGTTCGAGTCGGAAATTCTCGAACGTTCGAGTCTCGTAATAGGCCCTATTATTTGTATAAAAAACTGCCTCCATACGAAAAAAGGCTACAATTGAAGTGCGATAGCACAAAAATACTTGAAATGAAAACGACAAGAATCTAAAATTTCAAAAACAGGATTTTCGAATAGATCAGCTTTTAAAAACTAATAATTTTTTATAAGGAACACATTTCAAACATTGGCTTTAATTACTAATGGATTATATATTAAGTTTAAGCTACAACCCTTATCGAGCATGCATAATATCAAGCAAAATTATGCACCTTATCCATGTTGTTCGTTAGAAACTTTGTACTAATTTTGTGTTGTTCGATTCTGGGATACTTTTGCATCCTTTTGTGATTTTTTTACGCGCAGAGGTACAACGAAAGTGGCACACACTTTGAATCGAACATTTTGACCACAATGATCATTTTGAATCTAAAAGGGGGGCTGATTAAACAGAGACATTGTATGACTGTATGACACTTTACTACGCTACCACAAATGCACAACACAGTAAATTGTGTGTGGTACCACAGTACGGCACATCGAAAAGTGTTACTTGACCCAACACTAGTTATATACCATGTTACTGAGTCGCGGGCTAAGCCCAGCCGACTGTAGTTTTTGGCATAGAATATCGACACATACTGAGTCGAAGGTCCACTTCATGTGGATCAGTTTGATCCTCAACATGTCCAGGCCTGGAACGGAATCACGGCTAGAAAGAAGGGCGAGGGAGAGTTCGACCATTGTGAATCGTGAGTCCATGATGGGGTCACAGCCAGGCGCATGTTGTGTGAAGATTTACGCTGGAGCGGAATCTGGTAAAACACTTAGTCTTCCTCTTCGCACGATCACTTGCTTTTTTTCATTCACTACCGTTGTTCTTCACAATTTTCTTTTTCGTCTGTTCTCCTCGGCTGTCCATGATCGAATCTTTGCCTCGTGGTCTGGGGACACTCCTGGCAACTCTCCCTCTTGACAGCCGATCATCTCCTTCCGCCAGCTGTCAAGGACCCCCAGCCATCTAATTCTCCTTATCTTGGCCATACAGGCCCGCTAATTTAAACGCTACACACCCTCACACAAAGCGAAAGATTTTTGTGAGCACTTGGCTCACAAAAAACTTCACCCTTATTTCCTTAAGGAAGCGGCGGAGAGCTCGAAATCCTCTTCGGGAATCACGTCTAGCTTATTCCATCCCTAGAGCCTAATGCCCACTCTCCTACTTTCTACATGGCTCTGACGACAGCTACTCCTGCCCAATCATACTCCTCTAGCCATTGGCTAAACGGCAGCAACTCCTGCCCAATCATTCTCCTCTTACCATTTCTAAACAGCAGCGACTCCTGCCAAATCATGCTCCTCTAACCTTTCACTAAACGGCAGCAACTCCTGCCAAATTTCTTCACCTAAAGACAGCGATTCCTGTCAAATCTTCATTACATAACGGCAGCGACTCCTGCCAAATTTGGACGTCTTCCCTTCCGATACCTTCCCTGACTTCGTTACCGCTCTCCGCTCACCACCGTTGTGACGGCCTAAGCTCAACCAAAGCGAATCTGATCTGGCTTGATCACCAAGCCAGGAGATCTCTAAATCCAAATATCATGATTCTATGTCTATACAAATTAACCATAACCTACCATATTGTTTAAAAGAACTATTCCTAACCATCACCATAAATGTACAGCTATATTACAACCTATTTACACTCCTGCGATATCACCATGGTTTGGCCATGTGTTTTGTTTTCTCTTGGTTCTTTTAACAGCCGCTGCTGTCTCCATAGCATGCTAGTCTACTTTCATGTATTTTTCGTGGTACCGCCCCCGCTTACCACTCACCACGTCTTCCAACGTATACAAATTTGTGCCATTAACCTCCCTGACGTTGTAATGACATAATATTTCTACGCGTGAACTTCCGGCATCACGGTTGCCTTGATATATTACATACTTTATTCACTCCTATTTCTTATGATAATATATCTACACGTGAACTTTCTGCATCACGGTTGCCATGATATATTTCATATTCTCCTTCACATCACTTTCTTATGATAATATGTCTACACGTGAACTTTCGGCATCACGGTTGCCATGATATATTATCTTCCATCTATCACTTCAATTAACAGCTTCACTGCTGACTGTAGAATGCCCTTTACTCGTAGTGGAATTCACTGATCACTATGTACCTATAAGAAACCCATCGTTCTTCCTTCTCGAGACTTTGTCCCGAAATAAAACACAAGTGTGGTTTCGTTTCTATAGTTGCCTAAACTGATCGAACTGTGCCTCTTGTCTATTCTTCACTATAACTTCTTTGCTGTCTGTAACTCCATCTTTGAACGGGGACGGAACTGAGCCTGAGCTCAGTACTAAACTGAGATTTCACTGTATCGAAGTTTCTGCGGAAACTGAGTGTCGTGATCTTAGACTTCTGCTCAACTGAGACTTGTTCGATCAGTCTTTGGCCCTTTATTTATAGTACAATTTCTTCCTTAAGTTTAACATTTCCTTTTGAATTATTTCTAATGGGTTCCCATGGTTCATGTCTGAATTTCTAAGAATTTTGATAAAGAAAATAATATTGAATTTAACACATTAACATGCGCTGTCTGGCTAACTTCATGTTTACTCAATTATGATTGGTTAGTTTGGTTAATATGATCCTACACGTGCCTATCATGATTGAACATGTTCGTTCGCCTAATTTGGGGTTCATTATTTTACCTGAAAGTGTGGGAATCGTTACATTGTATTTGATGTGTTTCTAAACGTTCTTTTGCCCTTGAACTTAATATGTTGTTTATTGGCGCGATTGCATGTGCACCCGAAATCGTGAGAATTATCTCGTGGTGTCATATTGAGACGAGTCGTATGCTACCTAAGGGCGTATGCACTTGAAAGCGTGGGAACACGCATTCCCAACTACGCATGCATTGCTTCTTTAACATTTGGTTTATTGCGCAAAGTTGTTTTGATTTTTTCGTGGTTGAATTTGTTAGCGGTTAACAATATCAGGTTCCAATATGCGTACATGCCTGTTTGGCTTTGATTGTGATTACGTTGCATCTTTGCGTTTTATCTTGCCTTTCAATTGTGTTGCATGCCATATTGCATTCTACTTAGAACTTGCTTGGAAGATTAAGCTCTGCAATGGAGCTTGAAATGTTAATTGTTTTAAGCTTATCTTAATCTGCACTTTTGGTAATTGCGCCTGCGTGTATGCTTGGTACAGCACAACGTGAAATTCGTGTCCCGAATCCGCTGCTGGGTCGTCCTAGGTCTTGCACTGGTTTTGGGCACCTCGATGTAATTGCTTCAGCTCGTCGTATTCCTTGTGGTGGTGGTGATTAACCGGCTGGGTTAACTCACGCTTGCACCAATTTCGCCATGTCTTCCGTCTGCTGGGCCGCCGCAATCAGTGCATACGCCACGTTCATATTCTTTTTCAGGACGAAAAGCTTTTCTGTCTCGCTCATCGCTGGCTGTGCATTACGGAAGAGCGTTGAAATTTCCTGGTAAAAAATACCGAATAGCTCATTTTTGCGTTGCGCGCGGTGGTAAGCCTCGACCCGGAGCGCGAACGCGTAACTCGCCGGCAAAAACTCCTGGCGTATTAGCGCCTTAAATCCCTGCCACGAGTTTAATTTGCCACTCAAGTACGTGTTGGTGTACCACTTTTGCGCGTCAACGGTCAGCAAGTGCTTCACGTTTTTTAATAACGTGCTATCTTCCACGTCCTCCGATTTCGTGAATACTTCTGTCCTTTCCAAAAAGGTGTTTGGCACCGCCGCATTTCTCTCTCCTTTGTATCGTCACGGCCAGTTGTGGATCGCCTTGGGTGCTCTGGTGTGTTCGGCCGTATCTCGGTTCCGAAGCCCTCTTATCAGTTGCATCAGCTCGCTTTCATTGTTTTTGTTCTCTGCGATCCCGTGCGGTGTCCTGTATGCTGGTGGTGCTTCCGATACACCGAACGGTGCGGCTGCCTCGTTGACTCTCTTCAAAACGGTTGCTTGTATGGGTCGCAGCTGACTCTCGAAGTGCGTTGATGACAAGCCTCCCGTGTAGCTCATATCGTTGAGCGGATTCCCATCTGCCCCCGATGACGCCGGCCCCTCCTCAATGACACCATTCGCTACCATCTCGTTACTGCTTTTCCTTCGCTTGCAAGCCACGTCATCGATGTCCTCTATGGCGTATTTCACCTGCCGAGACATTGCCGCATGATTTTGTTGTTAGTCTGGCGGAGGTTCGATTGATGCCAAACGGTCCCTCCTGCAGTGGAACAAACGTGCGCGTGCCTCTACAAGTACCGTTTTGTCACCTTTTCTGCACGCTTCTTCGATGCGTGGACATGACTTTTCTAAGTTGTGGTGACACACCTCCAGATCGATTGCCGGATCCACGAAATGGCTCGCACTTTCGTACACCCGACCCTTTTCTGCATCATCTTTTATTATCGATCTCAAGCGCACCGCGCTGGCCCTTCGCGGGAGGCTTTTGAGGTCCGGCACGCCTCGGAGCGCCAGCTCGTATTCAATTTCCTCGTCGGTCAACCACGTGGGATCCATGAGCTTTCAATTTATTGTTTTTTTTCCACTATCTTTGTCACCCTGATTCACGTTAGTTGTCCAGACTTTTTTTTTGCTTTTACGTTGGGCGCCAATATAACACTTAGTCTTCCTCTTCGCACGATCACTTGCTTTTATTCATTCACTACCGTTGTTCTTCACAATTTTCTTTTTCGTCTGTTCTCCTCGGCTGTCCATGATCGAATATTTGCCTCGTGGTCTGGGGACACTCCTGTCAACTCTCCCTCTTGACAGCCGCTCATCTCCTTCCGCCAGCTGTCAAGGACCCCCAGCCATCTAATTCTCCTTTTCTTGGCCATACAGGGTCTGGCTCGCTAATTTAAACGCTGCACTGGACAAACCCTTCGTGCGAAGGGCTCTAGCCAATCATCGTTATAACATTCGCTCGCATTTGTTACGTTCCTATTTCGCATCCTTCTGGCCGATTGCCATAGCGAGTTTAGTGACGTAGTGGGGTTGAGACCATCTACGTATCTTCGCCAATAGCTCCTCTTTTTTGCTTTTAGCAAGTTTTTCATTTGTTCTCCAAGGCTTTATATGTACCATATAGGGCCATGGAGCTGGTATCTCTGAATAAAACATATGTCTCTCGCTTCGCTTGCGAAGCTGCTTCACAGCCTCTGTACCACCAAGGTTTGATTGTTTTTTTTTGTATTTAGTACCTTGGTGGCGATTCCTTGTTTGGGCTGCAAGTGCACACTCGTTAATAAAAGAAACGAGATTGTTCTACTCCTCTTTCTAGGAGATGAATTGAGTATTTGTTGAAGTTTTTACTGGCCATAGATTGCTACTCGAAATGGCCTGAAATTGTACCAACGACACGTATTTCAGCTGCTGCAACTGTAGAGATTTTACGAGGATTGTGGATTCCCGCCTCGGTATGTCGAGATGTGTTGTGAATGACAACGGAAGGCAATTCATCAGTTCTACATTCGCAGATTTCTGCATTAGCAACGAGATTGAACACATCAGGACTGCACCACCCGCAGTCAAACGGGCAGCAGAACGATCCGTCGACACATTCAAGAGAGCGCTTAAGAAAATTAAGGAAGGGAAGACGACGTTACAAGAAGCTCTAGACGTGTTTTTGCATATACCTATATAGGAGTACGCCCCATAAGCTTTTGGAAGAACATAAATCACCGGCATGGTTGATGTTCAGACGTAGAATACGTACGTGCCTCGAGCTACTCAGAATACCTCCAAAGTTTAAGCCTGTTTGTGATCATACCCATCCAAGAAGACGTTATAACGATGGTGACCTCGTGTTTGCCAAGGAGTACAAGCAGAACACGTGGAAATGGACCGCTGGAGAGATTGAAGAACGTATAGAAAAGATGATGTACAAAGTTTTGAAGTCAACTGGTAGAAATCAGATTTCACATATTGACCAGTTGAGACCACGATTAGCCGACAGCATCAAACTCCTTGAACAAAATCGAGATAGTCAGCAACCTTCGATGGCTTTGGATATATTGCTAGAGGCCTGGGACCTCAATTAATCCAAAACAGCGCTACCATGCACCATCAAATCCTGGTAGGGAATCGTCTTCGTTATCACCGGCAACGTCGTCGTCATCATCATCATCACCGTCGTCACCGTCATTATCGTCGTCTCCTTGTTTGTTAACGTTTTCGTTTTCGTCCTCAGTGTTATCTCATTCTCGCACACCAGAAGAGTGTCCAGACACCGAGGTCTGCTAACTCCCCTGGATTTGCAACGGCAGATAGTAGATCACCATCTCCGGTACGGACGCTACGCCGATCTTTGCGAGTTCGAAGGCCGCCGCTGTGGATGGACCAGTATCGGCAGAATTAAAGAGGGGGGATGTTAGTAGCCGCATCTCGTCGACCCAGCGGCTAGCAGAGAGCGATGGATCGACTGCCACTCCCACTGACAGGAGGCTGTCAGTGCGGAAGTATCCTGCGGTGTGTGGAGGTGGAGAAAATATCTCTTCTTGTCGGCATCTCGAATGGAGCGGACGTGCCGTCGTGACGGTCCGCTAGTTTTAGTCCGTTATTTAGTTATCTTGTATTTAATGTGTTAGGATAATAAAGTATTGTACTTATCCCCAAAATACAAACGATAGGTTTCATATAGCAGCACCCTAAACGTCGGGTGTTTCCTACATTATGGCGATGTAACACATTGGCGATCTTGTCAGGTTTTGCTTTTCCCAGCAAAATACAAAAGATAGGTTTCATATAGCAGCACCCTAAACGTCGGGTGTTGCCTACATTATGGCGATGTAACACATTGGCGATCTTTTCAGGTTTTGCTTTTCCCAGCAAAATAATTTATCGAATTGTCTTTTTTTTATATTCGGCTTGTGGGAAACACCCGAAGTATGTCCCAGTAAAAGAGAAGTGACTGAAGGCACGTGCATGTTGAAATTTGAGGAGCGCTGGCGCTCCGCTCGTTTGCCTCTTTCAAGGTTAGCTGTGGATTCGTAGTGGTATGAGTTGGGCTAATTGCATGGTTAACACGTGCAGCTCAGCCCGATTTTGAATTGCCCGAGACGATCGCGTATAAGCGCATCTCAGGAGTTGTGGCGGCTACGTCACATGCGGGAATACAACCCATGGGCATAAACTCCCAAACATAATCAAAAGACACCTTCTAAGTGTCATGCAATAAAGTCCCTCTCTTCCAGTCGAAACAGCAAAGGAGTAAGTCCATCGAAAAAAATCCGAAACTTCATCAGAACCGCGAAGCGACATCGCCACACTGGTGACCCAGACGAAGAAAAGTGATACAATGCACCTTGATAGCGAATGCGAATCGAAAGCAAAAGTAGCCGTTGGCTGCGAATCAAAGGGAGAAGAACCTGTCGTTGTGGCAAAAATTAATTTCCCTACCTTTGACGAAGACGACATCGAAACATGGTCTCTATGCCTTGAAGCATAATTTTGCGTGAATCTAGTAAACTACGACAAACAAAACTACAATGCGATCGTCGTAGCACTGGGTTCACGGGCAAAACATTTCCACGGAGCGATCGCACGGTGCAACACAACAGAATCAAGCGATCGGTACAGCTACATGCGAAAAGCAGTGATCGAATACTTCAAACCATGGGAAAACGAGCGCCTTACCAGCCTCCTCCCAGGTGTTTCCTTAGGGGATAGGAAACCAAGCGCCCTTTTGTGTGAGATGCGTAGGATGGAAGGGGACGGATGTTCGGAGGAAGTATTGTCCAACTTATGGCTGCGCGCATTGCCAACCAAGCTCAAAACTAGACGAAGAGGCACAACATCCCAGAGGCCCCGCGAAATGAAGTTGCATCCATCGAGAAACAAGAATGCAATAAAAAGTCGCTTAGAACAGCGCATCGAAGAGCTGGCGGACAAAATTGAAACCATTTTACCAATCGATCGCGACTTGAGGCAGAGTCGATTGCGTCGCACCAGCAAACGCATGAGAGACCAGCACGGGACCGTAAATGGTCATCGAACCGACGCACCACGGCTCCATCGCGATCGAGCCACCAAGCACCACGTTGGATATGTTGGTTTCATTACCGCTACGGTGCACAAGAACAAAAATGCGAGAAGGAGAAAATCGGCGATTCCACAACTCAATGCATTTTTTTTTCGAAGAACGCCTCCCAATACACAAACGAAACAAATAACAAAACTCGATGCTGATAATCATCAGATTCTTTCACAACCAAACGCGTTTAATGAGCAACCAAATGATCACATACCACCCATCAGCGCCACATTCATCCCAGCGCAAACCGTTGCGTTCAAATTTAGTTGCATCCAAATTATTTTGTTTGCAACTTGCAAGCTACTTGTCGGGCATAAAAAAGATCGCCGGGTCACCTTCGCCCGGTCAGCTGATAGGGAGGAATGACCGCGATCGGCTAGCGATCGTCGGTCGGGCGGATGAGAACCGGAGGAGAAATAACATAAATAGGAGCCAAGAGGGAAGAGGGCTTCACTCTTGGCTCAGAAACGATAAAAAAAGCGAAATTTTTTTTAACTCCTCCCGCCCGCAATTTTGCAAGTTATAAGAAATCGCTTGATTTGTTGAAGTCTTTTTATCCGAAATCGGCCCAAGAGGTTGCAAGAGCTGCAACACCAGCGACAAGCTGAAACACACACACACATTCACCGAATACACATCCAAGGCGATAAATCTGATAACCGCTACATGATCGACACTGGAACAGACGTTTTCGTAATCCCGCCGTCCACGCGCGAACGAACCGCCCAAAAAGCAGATCACTATATGCTGCAAACGGAAGCACCATCCGCACGTATGGAACAAAACGCCTCGTCCTGGACTCCGAAGGGCATTCACGTGGAATTTTATAATTACTGACGTTACCACTTCCATCATTTGTGCAGATTTCCGGCGAAATGTCGATCTGTTGGTTGATGTAAAGCGCGGAAAGTTAATAGACAATACAACTGAGCCAAGTATCACCACACGATTTCACTGAAATCGTCGAACAATACAAACACATCACAACACACAAGCAAAACAGTTTCACATCAAATAATCACCACAGACCCACCGGATAATTCCATTATCTGATGGAACACGGTATTTGCCAGCCGTCTAAAAGCCGCTGGGCAAGCCCACTGCATATGGCCAAAATACCAAAAGGAGCATGGCGCCCTTGCGGCGATTGCCGAAATCTCAACGTCGTTACTATTCCCGATCGCTACCCTGTCCCACACATACAGTCCCCAAACGCAAAACTCGCCTCATCGAACTTTGTCATAGGTGCAGCATTACACCAGATTGGCTAAAACGGTCCAGAGCCACTTGCCTTTTTCTCCAAAAAGCTTTGTAACTCGCTTACGAAGGCAAGCTCCGACTAGCGTGAGCTGTATGCAATATACGAGTCTGTGAAGCATTTCAAGGACCTTCTCGACGCACGTGAATTCTGCATTTATACCGATCACAAACCATTAGTCACGGCGTTCTTGCAACGACCAGAACGGGCAAACCCCACCCAGCAGCGCAGACTCAGTTTCAACAGTGAATATTCGACGGATATCCGACACGTGCCTGGAGAGCAGAACAAAGTCACCGATATGCTAAGTCATGTAGAATCTATCAGCACCGAACCCATAGATTTCGAACGTATGGCACTAGCAGAAAGAACAGATAACGAAACACGAAACGAATTCATAAAAAAACCCACCTGTAGTGATACCGGCACCGACATACCGTAAGCCGATACGCTGCAAGGACACTCTAGTGTCCTTTAGTTTGACATTTGGCGTAGCTGGTGCAAGTAGGATAGCACAGAAAGGCTAAGACACACACACACACAGATAGGAGTGTACGCTTGTGCAAGTGGAAGTGGTATACGGTGCGTAGTGCCGGGGAAGTTTTTTCGGAAACAAAGCGCGCTTGGCTAGCAGGTCGGCGCGTACTTAGTGACCGGGCGAGTGCCCCAGTGTGCGTGAAGTCAGGATCACCTGATCATCGTGCACCAATCTCGTCTACAAGTGGTGGTTGGGAAGCTTCTGCCCGCGGTCATCCTGTTATGTCGCATGCAGGATGAGTGCGAATGAGGGCAGCAATAATCCTCTGGGTGCGGCGATGAAGGACATTGGTGCTTTCTTCGATAGAAGCAGTAAAATTCAGCGAACGCCACCTGCGGATGCGGAGAGCAAGGCGAGAGCAGAGGAGACTGCGTCGAGCACTCAGGCGGTAACGCATACGCCAATTGCTAGACCGCCAACGGAGGAGGGGAAGGTGGATGCGAAGGGAACTGATGATGGTAGGCTGGTGGAAGCGCTGGAACCAGCGAAGGCCCTTCATGAGTTTGTGAAGGATCGAAACAATGTCCATAAGGACATTAAGAGAATGACGGTGAAAATTGTGGCGGCGATAACAGCGAACCAGCGAGAACGCGTGACGGCCTATACAGTGGGAACAAATGTGCGTGTAGTGGAGATGGGGGCTAGCAGTAGCGATGGGTCAACTGCTCCGAACCCAACTCCGGCCAACTCAGCAAAGAGATCCCGCGCGATAAGATCTCCCGAATAGGCAAATGGGGGTCAAAAGAAACCGAAAGGTGATGAGGTGCCGGTCGTGTCGAGGGAAGGAAGCTGGTAAACCCAAAAAGCAGAAGGGAAAAGCCCAAGAAGCCCAAAATGGTCGATCCAGAAGAAAATGTGAAAAAAGTTAGTCGCAGCGGAGACGCGATCCTGGTTGGGGCTAATGAGGCGGCGTCGTATGCGGATATTCTGCGAAGAATGAAGTGCGACCCGGAGCTAAGAAGCCTAGGGGAAAGTGTTTATCGAGTGAGGCGCACCCGAAAAAACGAGTTGCTGATAGAGCTCAACAGAGGCGTGCAAGCGGCGGAATTGAAATGCCACGAGGCTTTACAAAAGTCGGTGGGGGATAGCGGGCAAGTAAAGATGCTCAGCCAAGTAGAGACAATTGAGTGTCGGTACGTTCGATAAGGTGACCTCGGCTGAGGATATTGAGGAGGCCCTAAAAAGGCAGACAGGCATTGGGGAGGAGGCACGGATGCAGGTTAAGACGCGGATGGCTTTTGGTGGCATGCAAACGGCCTCCATCAAAGTGGCATCTAGTATTGCGCCCAAGATCCTGGCGGTGGGGAAGATTAGAGTAGGGTGGACCGTATGCCCTCTGCGCTTGGTCCCAAAACACAAGGAGTGTTTCAAATGTTGGGGATCCGGACATCAACAATGGAGTTGCAAGTGGTCGGACCGATCGAACACGTGCATGCGGTGTGGAGAAGTCGGTCATAGAGCTAAGGGCTGCAACAAGGAGCAGAAATGCGTCCTCTGCCCGCCCAATGCGCGCAACCACCGCATGAGAGGACCGGATTGCAAGGCGCGCTGGTAACGGCTAAGCACCAGGAGGTGATCCAGCTCAACCTCAACCACTGCGAGGTTGCTCAGCAGATACTGTGGCAGACGATGGTAGATGCGAAAGTGGACGTGGCTCTACTTTCGGAGCCGTATGAGGTGCCTGTTGGGGACAGAACCGGAAAAGCAGCGATTCTGGCAGGGGGTAGGTACCCAATTCAGGACGTGATATGTAGCGACCACGAAGGGTTTGTCATTGCTATGGTAAACTCGGTGGTGTGCTGTAGTGTTTACGCTCCCCCCAGTTGGTCGCTGGAAAGGTTCGACGAGCTCCTCAACACATTGTCGCTGGAGCTAGTAGGAAGAGGAACAGTGATAGTCGGGGGCGACTTCAACGCTTGGTCGGTGGAGTGGGGCAGCAAGTCTACAAACCAGCGAGGATCGAGTGTGGCAGAGTGCTTTGTGATGCTGGATCTTCAGCTGCTCAATGACGGCGGTGCAAGCAGATTCCGGCGGAACGGTAGATCATCCGTGGTGGACGTGACCTTCTGCAGCCAGCGGTTTGCAGCAGGAGCGGATTGGAGGGTGTTGGAGGACGATACCCTCAGTGACCACCAAGCCATTCGCTTCTCGGTGGGACATACTCGTGGTCCATCAGAAGGCGGATATGGGGTCACGGGAGGATGGAGGACGCAGTGTTTTCACTCCGACACCTTCCTGGCAGCGCTAAGCCTAGGTAGCTTCGGTATCACACCAACCAGTGACTGGTGGACGACCTTTCGGGTGCGTGTGATGCTACTATGCCAAGGAGGATGCCATGCAGCTCAAATCGTCGGCCGAAGTACTGGTGGACCCAAGCCATCAAGGAACTACGGACGGCGTGTACCACGGCCCGTAGGAAGCAGCTGAGAGCCCGCTCCGAAGCACGTCGGGAGGAGCTGAAGCTGGTGTACAAAGCTGCCAGATCGGCACTGAAAAGGGAGATCAAAGCCAGCAAAAGGCGGTGCTTCCTCTATCTCTGTCGCGAAGCCGAGAGAAATGTGTGGGGCAACGCGTACAGGGTCGTTATGGACAAACTGAAGGGCCAGCACCCACCGGAAAGGTGCCCAAACAGACTTCGTACCATCATAGAGGAGCTGTTTCCGCAGCACGATCTCACGACCCGTGTCCTATCGTCGTCACCAACTGAGGAGCTGTCTGCGGGGGTGGTGCCGGTGACCAAAGAGGAATGTGGGGCTGAAGGCTGCGGTGCAGGCGTATCTGGAAGTGTTCAGGACGTCGTTTCAGCGACTTCTGGAAACGGGAGAGTTTCCGGCTGTATGGAAGAGGCAGAAGCTAGTCCTTCTGCCGAAGCCAGGGAAAGGTGTGGGCGGCCCTCCCTCTTTCAGACCTTTGGGGCTGCTGGACACTGGAGGACGGACGAAAAGGACTGGAGATCGTTGCTGCGGAATAGTCACCATCGACGTTAAGAATACCTTCAACAGTGCCAGCTGGGACGCGATCGGCTTAGCTCTGCGGAGGCACAACGTACACGAGTACCTGTGCAGGATCCTCGCGAGTTACCTCAGCCAGCGTCGCCTAGTCTACGACTCAGAGCGGGGCCAGGAGTCCATGGCCATAACTGCAGGTGTTCCACAGGGCTCCATTCTGGGGCCTACCCTCTAGAACATTATGTATGACGGGCTGCTGGAACTCGATCTCCCTAAAGGCAGAGAACTCATCGGCTTCGCCGATGACATCGCCTTGACTGTGCTTGGGAAGGACGCAGCCGAAGTGGAGATCCTTGCGGCCAAGGCCTGTAGTAGGATAGAGTCGTGGATGAGGCAGCACAGGCTCGGAATTGCTCACCACAAAACCGAGTATCTACTGGTGAGCAGCCACAAGCACAGGCAGTCTTCGTCTATCTGGATGGGTGATTCCCAGATCATCGCGCAGCGGCAGCTGAAGTACCTGGGAGTGATGCTGGACGACCGGCTTTCCTTCAAGGCACACGTCGAGTATGCCTGTGAGAGGGCAACGCGATCTGCAGCAGCTATCTCGCGCATCATGCTGAACACCGCAGGACCCAGAAGCAGTAAACGCCGCCTTCTAGCGACGGTGGCTACGTCAGCGTTACGGTACGCGGCACCAGTGTGGGCAGATGCCCTGAGCGCTACAACGTACCAGGAGAGGATTGGAAGGGTGCATAGGCTACTTGCAATACGGGTGAGCTGTGCATACCGGACGATATCCTTGGATGCAGTCGCGGTGATTGCAGGGATGGTGCCCACGTGGTTGTTGGTGGAGGAAGACGCTGAGTGCTATCGACGGAAGGCGGCAGGAGGTGGCAGCTCCAGTGCGGTGGGACCAGCGGTTCAGCAGAAGACGATGCGGAAATGGCAAAGCAGATGGGACAGTTCTGGCAGGGGACGATGGACACACACCCTTATCCCAGACCTCGCGCCTTGGGTAGGGAGGAAACACGGAGAGATCATCTTTTACATTACGCAGTTTCTCTCCGGTCATGGGTGCTTCAAGTCCTACCTGCACCGGTTCGATCATGCCAGCGCTCCGTGGTGTTGTTGGTGTAGCAAGATGGTGGAGGACGCAGAACATGTCCTGTTTGCTTGCCCGCGTTTCCGCGAGGAACGCGTCGAGATGGTGCAGTGGGAGGCAGTTGGTGCTGGAATGCGGGCGATGGCAACGAAGCTGCAGATCAGGTGGAGAGAGGAGCAGAGGCAGGCCCGTGTTGGGCATTGACGACGGATTGGACCACTAACCAATCGCTAGCCGTGTGCGGGAGCACAACCCCCCCTGGAAGTAAAGCCTTGCGGCAGTTCCCAGGGAATGTGGTCGAGGAGAGGTTTTAGTGGGTAAAAGCCCCACACTACCCTAGTGTGTGGGGTGTCTTCCTGAAGATTTCCTCTTCGCGTAACAAATTAAAAAAAAAACACACACACACACACACACACACAGATCTGATCTGATTCGTAATCAAGAAGGACGCCGTTCCAACGGCTCCAGTGAGAAACGATAATTTCCCGGTGTTTTGTGTCACAACACTAAGTTCAATTCAACGCGCGCGGGAGTGAATAGTGATCGCCGGTGCGTGGTGTTTTTGAAAGTGTTTTGGTGAAGGTACGTAGCGAAAAAAACAAAAAGACGCTTTGACGGTGGCTGCAAAGTGGAGCGCGTTGAGTGAGAAAGTGTAGTGTGTGCGTGTGTGTGCAGGCAGGACCTTTGACGTTTACTAGCCCCATCTACAAGTGGTGATTGAGAACTCAAAGCGCCTTGTCATCCCGGCGGGATGCTTGCGAGATGAACGCCAGTGGACACACAAATCCGCTTGGCACACCGATGAAAGATCTTGGAGCCTTCTTCGGAAGGAGCTCCAAAATACAGAGGACGCCACCAAGCGACGCCGCAAGCGTTGTTGTCGCGGAAGATGCTTCATCGAGCACTTGCGCATTAGCAGCAACGCCAGTGAACAGGCTCACTGTGGAGAAGGGGAGAAGTGCCGGGGACGGTAAAAACGGGAGTAAGCTCGCGGAAGCGCTGGAAACAGCAAAAGCTCTCCATGAGTTCACTAAAGACAGGAACAATGTGCACAAGGACATTAAAAGGATGTCCGTGAAGATTTTGGCCGCTTTGACGGCGTACGAAAGGGAGAATCCACCAACCGAGCCACTAGAGGTGGGTGTCGGCCAGGAGTTAGTGGAGATGGGTGATACTGGCAGGGACGGATCGGTTGCTCCGAATCCGACTCCGATCGGTACGGTAAAGAGATCTAGTGCGTTGAGATCTCCCCAAGATGACGCGACAAATGAAGCCAGCAAGAAGCCGAAAAGTGGGGGAGAGTCGGTAGCGTCAGGCGAGGGTTGGCAAATTCAGAACAGCCGGAAGAACAAGAAGAAAACCGTCACAGTGCTGGAGAAAGGAGAGAGAAAAGGAGTAGTGAAGCACAGGGGTGACGCAATATTAGTGGATGCGGACGCGGAAAAGTCTTACGCGGACATCTTACGACGGGTGAAGTGTGATCCGGAGCTGAAAAGCTTAGGTGAAAGCGTGTACCGGGTGAGGCGCACCCAGAAAAATGGACTCCTCATCGAGCTGAAAAAAGGGGTTCATGCGTCGGACCTGACATGCCAGGATGCGCTTAAGAGGTCAGTTGGGGGCGCTGGACAAGTGAAGCTTCTAAGCCAGTCGGAAACGATTGAGTGCAGAAACCTCGACGAGGTGACATCGGCCCAGGAGCTGGAACAGGTTATCAAATCGCAGCTAGGCCTAGAAGAGGTCCAAATGGAAATAAAAATGAGAGCGGCGTACGGTGGAATGCAGAAGGCTACGATCAAAATGGGAGCAGATTTCGCTGCCAAACTCCTGGACGTGAGCAAGATCAGAGTAGGATGGACGATATGCCCACTGCGCTTGGTCGAAAAGCCAAAGCAGTGTTTCAAGTGTTGGGGAGCAGGACACCAGCAATGGAACTGCAAGGGACCGGACCGCTCGAACACCTGCATGTGGTGTGGTGAAGTTGGGCACCGAGCAGGAGGCTGCAACAAGGAGCAGAAATGCGTCCTCTGTCCACCAGATAGGTGCAACCATCGCATGGGAGGACCGGGCTGCAAGGCGCGCTGGTAACTGGGAAATCCATGGAGGTGATCCAGCTGAACCTCAACCATTGCGAGCTGGCTCAGCAGGTGCTGTGGCAAACGTTGGTAGAGGCGAATGTGGACGTGGCGCTACTTTCAGAGCCATACCAGGTGCCCGTTGGTGACCAAAGCTGGGTGGTAGACAAGACGGGGAAAGCATCAATCCTAGCTGGGGGTAAGTACCCCATCCAGAGTGTCATCTGCAGTGATCACGAGGGCTTCGTCATAGCCGTGATAAACTCGATAGTGTGCTGCAGCGTTTACGCTCCCCCCAGTTGGTCGCCCGCAAAGTTCGAAGAGCTTCTCAACACGCTGTCGATGGAGCTAGCTGGTAGAGGAGCAGTGGTCGTCGGGGGCGACTTCAATGCTTGGTCGGTGGAGTGGGGTAGCAACTCCACAAACCAGCGAGGAACGAGTGTTGCAGAGTTTTTCGATGCTGGATCTGCAGCTGCTCAACGACGGCGAAACAAGTACTTTTCGGAGAAATGGCAGGTCATCTATAGTGGACGTGACCTTCTGCAGTCAACGGCTGGCAACAGGAGCAGATTGGAGAGTGCTAGAGGACGATACCCTCAGTGACCACCAAGCCATTCGCTTCTCGGTGGGACATACTCGTGGTCCATCAGAAGGCGGATATGGGGTCACGGGAGGATGGAGGACGCAGTGCTTCCACTCGGACACGTTCCTGGCGGCTCTAAGCCTCGGAGGCTTTGGCATCGCACCAACCAGTGCCGCTAAACTGGTAGACGTCCTATCGGACGCGTGTGATGCCACAATGCCGAGGAGGAGGCCACCCAACTCGTAACGTTGGCCGAAGTACTGGTGGAACCAAGCCATCAAGGAGCTAAGGACGGCGTGCACCACGGCCCGTAGGAAGCAGCTGAGAGCCCGCTCCGAAGCGCGTCGGGAGGAGCTGAAGCTGGTGTACCAAGCTGCCAGATCGGCCCTGAAAAGGGAGATCAAAGCCAGCAAAAGGCGGTGCTTCCTCGACCTCTGTCGCGAAGCCTGGAGAAATGTGTGGGGCAACGCGTACAGGGTCGTTATGGATAAACTGAAGGGCCAGCACCCGCCGGAAAGGTGCCCAACCAGACTTCGTGCCATCATAGAGGAGCTGTTTCCGCAGCACGATCTCACGACTCGTGTCCTATCGTCTTCACCAGCTGAGGAGCTGTCTGCGGGGGTAGTGCCGGTGACCATCGAGGAGTTGCTGGACGCGGTTAGGCTGCTGAAGCTGGACAAAGCTCCGGGACCGGACGGAATTCCGAATGTGGCGCTGAAAGCTACGGTGCAGGCGTATCCGGAAGTGTTCAGGGAGTCGTTTCAGCGGCTGCTGGAAACGGGGGAGTTCCCGGCTATATGGAAGAGGCAGAAGTTAGTGCTTCTGCCGAGGCCAGGGAAAGGCATGGGCGGCCCTCCCTCATTCAGACCTCTGGGGCTGCTGGAGAGAGTCATATTGAATCGCCTCAGCGTTTGCACTGAGGGTCAAAATGGACTCTCCGACCGGCAGTTCGGCTTCCGCAAGAGGAGATCAACGGTGGACGCAATCCTTGCGGTAGTGGGGAAGGCGAGAGCAGTGTACGAGAAGAAGAGGACTGGAGATCGTTGCTGCGGAATCGTCACCATCGACGTTAAGAACGCTTTTAACAGTGCCAGCTGGGACGCGATCGGCTTAGCTCTGCGCAGGCACAACGTACCCGAGTACTTGTGCAGGATCCTCGCGAGCTACCTCAGCCAGCGTCGCCTAGTCTACGACTCAGAGCGGGGCCAGGAGTCCATGGCCATAACTGCAGGTGTTCCAGGAAACTGCAGGTTTCCATGCGGCCGAGGCCTGTAGTAGGATAGAGTCGTGGATGAGGCAGCACAGGCTCGGGATTGCTCACCACAAAACCGAGTACCTACTGGTGAGCAGCCACAAGCAGAGGCAAGTTTCGTCCATCTGAATGGGTGATTCCCTGATTAGCGCCCAGCGGCAGCTGAAGTATCTGGGAGTCATGCTCGACGACCGGCTTTCCTTCAAAGCGCATATCGAATATGCTTGTGAGAGGGCAACGCGGACTGCAGCAGCTATCTCGCGCATCATGCTGAACACCGATGGGCTCAGAAGCAGGAAACGCCGCCTTCTAGCGACGGTGGCTACGTCGGCGTTACGGTACGCGGCACCAGTGTGGGCAGACGCCCTGAGCGCCACAACGTACCAGGAGAGGATTGGAAGGGTGCATAGGCTACTTGCTATACGGGTAACCTGTGCATACCGGACGATATCCTTGGATGCAGTCACGGTGATTGCAGGGATGGTGCCCACGTGGTTGTTGGTGGAGGAAGACGCTGAGTGCTATCGACGGAAGGCGGCAGGAGGTGGCAGCTCCAGTGCGGTGAGACCAGCGGTTCAGCAGGAGACGAAGTGGCAAAGCAGATGGGACAGTTCTGGAAGGGGACGATGGACACACACCCTTATCCCAGACCTCGCGTCGTGGGTAGGGAGGAAACACGGAGAGATTGACTTTTACATCACGCAGTTTCTCTCCGGCCATGGGTGTTTTAAGTCCTACCTGCACCGATTCGAGCATGCCAGCGCCCCGTGGAGTTCCTGGTGCAGCAAGATGGTGGAGGACGCAGAACATGTCCTGTTTGTTTGTCCGCGTTTCCGCGAGGAACGCGTCGAGATGGTGCAGAGCTGCGGAGTGGTGCTGACGGCGAGAAACCTCACGCAAGTGATGTGTGCTTCGGAGGAAAACTGGGTGGCAGTTGGTGCTGGAATGCGGGCGATTGCGACGAAGCTGCAGATAAGGTGGAGAGAGGAGCAGAGGCAGGCCCGTGTTGGGCATTGACGACGGATTGGAGCCACTAACCAATCGCTAGCCGTGTGCTTGAGCACAACCCCCCCTGGAAGTAAAGCCTTGCGGCAGTTCCCAGGGGATGTGGTCGAGGAGAGGTTTTAGTGGGTAAAAGCCCCACACTGCCATCTTCCTGAAGATTTCCTCTTCGCGTAACAAATTACAAAAAAACACACACACACACACACACACACACACACACACACACACACACACAGGGTTGAGTACGTTCACTCGTTTAGGAAGGACGCTGTTTAATCGGCTCCGGTTGAAAACGTTCCTCTCACCGCGAATTCGGTATCGAGACCGATATATTTTTTGTTTTGATCGCGCGCGAGAGATAGGAGTGTGCGCTTGTACAAGTGGAAGTGTTGTACGGTGTGTAGTGCTTAGAAGTGTTTTCGAAAACAAAGCGCGCTTGGCCAGCAGGTCGGCGCGTACTTAGTGAGCGGGCGAGTGTCCTAGTGTGCGTGAAGGCAGGATCACCTGTTCATCGTGCACCAATCCCGTCTACAAGTGGTGGTTGGGAAGCTTCTGTCCGCGGTCATCCTGTTATGTCGCATACAGGATGAGTGCGAACGAGGGCAGCAATAATCCTCTGCGCGTGGCGATGAAGGACATTGGTGCTTTCTTTGATAGAAGCTCCAAAATCCAGCGAACGCCACCTGCGGACGTGGAAAGTAAAACGGGAAGTAAAATGGCCGAGGAGGCTGCGTCGAGCACCCAGGCGGTAACGCCGGTGGCTAGACCCCCAATGGAACAGGGGAAAAATGATAGAAAGGGCAATGAGAGGCTTGTGGAAGCGCTGGAGACGGCAAAAGCTCTCCACGAGTTCGCAAAGGACAGAAACAACGTCCACAAAGACATAAAAAGAATGGCTGTGGCGGCGCTAACTGCTTTTCAACGCGAATCCGTAGTGACCGAGCAGATAGAGGGAGGCGCCAAAGGAAGCACAGTGGGAATGGGTGCTACCAGCGGAGATGGATCTGTTGCTCCGACTCCAGATCCGACCTCGATCGGCACGGTCAAGTGAGGGCGGGCACTAAGATCTCCCGAGGAGGAGACGGAAAACAGCATGAGGCCCAAAGGTGGGGACCAGGTGGAGGCGGCAGAGGGGTGGCAAACCCAAAATATCCGCAAAAAGAAGGGAAAAACGATCTCAGTGTTGGGAAAAGAAGTGCGAAAAAATCCAAGTGTAGTGAGTCACAAAACTGACGCCATCCTTGTGGACGCAAAAGAGGCGGTGTCGTACGCGGACATTTTGCGTCGTGTGAAGTGCGACCCTGAACTGAAAAGCTTATGGGAGAATGTGTACCGGGTGAGGCGCACCCAGAAAAAAGAGCTCCTCATCGAGCTGAAGAGAGGGGTGCTTGCATCGGACCTCAAGTGCCAGAAAGCGCTGCAAAGGTCGGTGGGGGACGCTGGGCAGGTAAAAATGCTAAGCCAATCCCAAACCATCGAGTGCCGCAACATCAACGAGGTGACTTCGGCCGAGGATATTGTGGAGGCTCTGAAATCCCAGGTAGGCATTGAGGACACAAAGGTGCAAGTGAAGCTGCGTATGGAGGTATGCAAAAGGTCACCATCAAAGTGGCCTCTAGCATTGCTCCCAAGATCCTGGCGGCAGGAAAAATTAGAGTTGGGTGGACCGTATGCCCTCTGCGCTTGGTCCCAAAGCCCAAGGAGTGCTTCAAGTGCTGGGGACTTGGCCACCAACAGTGGAGCTGCAAGGGCCCGGATCGTTCGAACACCTGCATGCGGTGTGGAGAAGTTGGACATCGAGCAGGGGGTTGCAGAAAGGAGCCGAAAAGTGTTCTATGTCCGGCAGATAGGTGCAACCATCGTATGGTAGGACCGGAAAGCAAGCCGCGCTCGTAACGGAGAAGCACAGGGAGGTGATCCAGCTCAACCTCAACCATTGCGAGGTGGCTCAGCAGGTGTTGTGGCAAACGCTGGTGGAAGAGAAAGTGGATGTGGCGCTGCTATCGGAGCCGTACCAGGTGCCCGTGGATGATCCTAGCTGGGTCGTGGACAGGACGGGAAAGGCAGCAATTCTGGCCGGGGGTAGGTACCCTATCCAGAGTGTCGCCTGCAGTGAGCACGAGGGGTTCGTCGTAGCCGTGATTAACTCGGTCGTGTGCTGCAGTGTTTACGCTCTCCCTAGCTGGCCGGTCGGGAAATTCGAGGAGTTCCTGGACAAGCTATCGATGGAGTTAGCTGGGAGGGGATCAGTAGTGGTCGAAGGCGACTTCAATGCTTGGTCGGTGGAGTGGGGCAGTAAGACCACAAACCAGCGAAGATCAAGTGTTGCAGAGTGCTTCGGGATGCTGGACCTCCAGCTGCTCAACTACGGCGGAGCAAGTACCTTCTGGAGAAATGGCAGATCATCTATAGTGGACGTGACCTTCTGCAGTCAACGGCTGGCAACAGTAGCAGATTGGAGAGTGCTAGAGGACGATACCCTCAGTGACCTCCAAGCCATTCGCTTCTCGGTGGGACATACTCGTGGTCCATCAGAAAGCGGATATGGGGTCACGGGAGTCGGCTTATGTTTGGCGTGATCTGTGCAGCAGAAATTTTTCAGCGGGAAGTGTCTCGAATCTTGAAGGAGGTGAGGAGTAAAATCATCTACATTGATGATATGCTGCTGTTTGCAGAAACGTTGAAAGATTTACGTTGAATACGTCCAACTGTGAGTTCGGCTAAACTCGCATTAAATCCTTATGACACGTGTTTGATGAATCCGGCTTCAACATCAATGACTCAAAAATCAGGGACATGAGTAATATCCGTTACCCGCACTCGCCATCAGAACTGAAGAGTTTCTTGGATTTAACCGACTTCAAGGCAGCCTTTGACTGCTTGTCACATAGGCTGCTCCTCGCCAAGCTTCAGCGGATGGGTTTCGGTGGGTCTCTCCTTCTCTGGCTTGAGTCCTTTCTGTCAAATCGGACTTATAGGATCAGAGTCGGCGGGGCTCTCTCTGATCCTTTCGTGGGGCAGTCGGGTGTTCCTCAGGGGAGCGTCTTGAGTCCCCTCCTTTCCGCACTTTTCATCGCCGATTGTGCCAGGGTTCTGCCACCTGATGGATGCCTGATGTACGCGGATGACGTCAAGTTATTTCTTCCTGTATCCTCGTCTAATGATCTCCCTTCCCTCCAGCGTTTTGCTGATGCCTTTTCCTCCTGGTGTATTGCCAACGGCCTCGTCTTGTGCGTGCCAAAATGTTGTGTTATCACGTTTAGCCGCTCCTCGGACAAATTTATACACAACTATGTCTTGAATGGCTGCCGCTTCCGCGTGTGTCTGTCGTGAAAGACCTCGGTGTGTTACTTGATTACTGGCTATCTTTTGCGCCGCAGCTCGATTCGGTAATCGAGCGAGCGAATAAGATCCTGGGCCTAATAATCCGCATGGCTTCCGAGATTCGGGATCCTTCATGTCTGCGTGCGTTGTATTGCTGCTGGGTGCGTCCCATCCTGGACTATGGATGCGTCATCTGGTCTCCCGCTGGTGTCACTGCTCTGGATAGGCTGGAGAGGGTGCAGAGGAAGTTCTCTCGTATTGCCGTGAGGCGTCTTTTGAACGACCTCAGCGCTACCTTACCTCCCTATACTGTCCGGTGCCAACTTCTGGGGCTAGACAGTCTTAAGGACCGGCATAACTGTTGAGGAAGCAATCATAGTATCCTTAGCTTGCGTTGAAGTGATTGAGTCTTAAGCTAGCAGCGAGTAGAAGCAGTCGTTATCTTCAGTTAATAAAAGAGATTCCAAACCACACATTCACATATTCAACTGGTTATGGGCCCAGAACGTCCGGAAATGGAGGAATCTCGTGTTCGTGTATATCTTTTCGACGGGACAAATTTTTCAAATTGGAGCTTTCGGATTGAAGCCTTCCTGGAAGAATTGGGATTGCTTCATTGTATTGAGAAAACTTTAGAAGAAGAAGATTTCTACCCGGAAGTAGCCGAAGATTCAGCGGCTGTAAAAAAGGAAAAGGAGGAAAAACGGGCCAAGCGGAAGAAGGAAGACGCTAAGTGTAAGTCCGTCCTTATCCATAAAATAGCGGACTCGCAGCTTGAGTATATTCGCGGGAAAACATCACCCAAGGCAATTTGGACTACACTGCAGAACACTTTCGAAAGGAAAGGAATTTCAGGGATATTTTATCTATTGAAAAAGCTGGCAGGAATGAAGTACGACGGAGGACAATCGATGGAAGAATATATTTTGGAATTTGAAAAGACCATTCGGGAATTGGAGTCGGCGAACATAAAATTCGACAAACCAGTGGTAGTATTCTTTCTGCTCCAGTCAATGTCTACTGCGTACGAAAATCTCATCACGGTACTTGAGACGTTACCAGCAGAACAGTGTACTTTGGAATTTGTAAAGTCGCGGTTGCTAAGTGAAGAAACTAAGCGAAAATACGGTGAAGCTAGACCGGAATCGAGCACAGCATTTGCTGGAAATACTGGAAAAACTGGAAAGTTTCAGTTCAAGTGTCACGGTTGTGGAAAAATTGGACACAAGCGAGTTAATTGTCAAGAATTATCGAAAAAGGAAAACAGCAGTAAAAATTGGAACAAACCGAGGAAAAATAGTAAGATATACACAGCGGATACAGGCAATGAAATTGCATTTTTATCATGTAATGCTACACCAACTGAAGGAAGAATTCGCTGGATCCTAGACAGTGGAGCATCGGAGCACATGGTAAATGATAAAACATATCTTGAAAATTTACGGAAATTGGAAACACCAATCATGGTCCATTTAGGGGTCCGCGACAGCCGAGCGGTAGCGCCGGTTAGAAAATCGGTCCATGAGCGCCGGGGCTCACCACCTCGAAGGCGTGGGTTCGAATCCCAACCGAGACCGGACCCTCCCCTGTACGAGAGGACTGACTATCCACGTACAACAGGGAAACAAGTCTCGTAAGCCCTTAACGGGCAGGCATGACCAAGAGGTCGTTACGCCAAGAAGAAGAATCATGGTCCATGTAGCGAAGTCAGGAGTATCACTTTCAAGCAACCTGGTCGGCGAAGTGAAAGTAGTATGCTCTGTAAATGATAAAAATCAAGTGTGCAGAATATACAACGTCTTGTATGTTCCTGAACTCTCCGCCAACTTACTATCGGTAAGACAATTAACAGAAAAAGGAAATGAAGTAGTTTTTGGAAAAGAAAATGCGCGAATAACACGTCAAACGGAAGTAATTGGTTTTGCAAAGAAGAAGGGTCGGTTATACGAAATAGAAATGATTGTTCCGAAAATCGTATCTGCATTGTCCGTAGACCAAGGAAGCAACATAACATTATGGCATCGACGGTATGGACACATTGGAAATGCTGGACTGGAAAAGCTTGTACGAGGCGAAATGGTTGAAGGAATCGATATTAGTGGAATTTTGAAATCGGAAAAAGAAGTTTGTTCTTGCTGTATGATGGGAAAACAATCCAAGCTACCGTTTAAAAAATCAACTGAACATCGAACTTCTCGTCCGTTGCAGTTGGTTCACACTGATGTCTGCGGCCCTTTTACACCAGCTTCATGGGATGGAAAGAAGTATTTCATCACTTTTATTGATGATTATACACATCTGACAATAGCATTCATACTAAAGTCAAAAGAAGATGTCGTGGATGTTTTTAAAAAATATGTAGCGATGGTCACGGCACACTTTGGCTGTCGAATCAGCAAATTAAGAAGTGATAACGGCGGAGAATACATAAATGCTCGATTTATGCAATTCTGTGAGGAAGCTGGAATTTTGATGGAGTCGACAGTGCCATATACGCCACAGCAGAATGGCGTTGCAGAACGAATGAATAGGACTATCATGGAACGTGCCCGGTCAATGTTAGATGATTCAGATTTCAAACGATCAATGTGGAATGAGGCAGTTTTGACTGTAGTATATTTGATCAATCGCAGTCCAACTTCAGCGCTACAAAACAACAAAACGCCGTACGAAATGTGGTTCGGAGAGAAACCAAATGTATCTCGTCTGAAAATTTTCGGAAGTAAGGCATTTTGTCACATACCAAAGCAAAAGCGAACGAAGCTTGATGCCAAAAGCCAAATTGGTTATATGGTCAGGTATGGAAGCAACGCATATCGAGTATGGGATCCTGTGAAAAAGAAGATCTTTATGGCTCGAGATGTGGTTTTTCAAGAATCGAAAAGCAAAGTTCAAGTGTTCACTGAGGATCACCTAGTGAATGATCATGTGGAATCACGAAAATTGGAAATAGTACCGGAACAATCTAGCGTGGAATCACTTGAAAAGGAGATCTCGGAAACACAGAAAGATTCGATTCAGGACAGAAGGGATTTCTTGGAAACGGAAAATCAAGAAGTGGAACTTCGAGAGACGGAAGAAGAATACAATAGCGCGGAACAAGTCGACGATTCACTTCGGCGAAGCGATCGGAATCGTAAGGTGCCTGAACGCTATAGTGATGAAAAGTTTGCAGCTTTTGCATTACATGCGGAAAATTACGTAGACGCATTACCGGAAAACATCAACGGTTTGCGAGAACGTGATGATTGGCCACACTGGAAGCGTGCAATTGAGGATGAGATGCAAGCCCTCAAGAAAAACGAGACGTGGAATTTAGTGGATCTACCAGTCGGTGCAAAGGCAGTGCCCTGCAAATGGGTATTTAAAATTAAATATGCTGATGATGGATCCATTAACAAATACAAAGCGCGACTTGTGGCTAAAGGTTGTTCTCAAAGAGAAGGTTACGACTATCAGGAAACTTATGCCCCCGTGGTGCGAATGACAACTGTAAGAACCTTATTGGCAGTGGCAGTTAAACAAAATCTACATTTGCACCAGATGGATGTACGTACTGCTTTTCTCAACGGAAAATTATCGGAAACTGTTTATATGCGGCAGCCACCAGGATTTGAGAGGGGGAAAAAGGTATGTCGTTTGCGCAAATCCTTGTATGGACTAAAGCAGGCGCCGCGTGCATGGAACGAACGTTTCAATTCATTTGTGCTAAATCAAGGATATCGGCGGTCACTTTATGACAGTTGTCTTTACACTAGAATTGTTAATGGTGTATGCATTTATATGGTATTGTACGTCGATGATATCATTCTGGCATCCAGTTCAATGGAGGAAATTTTGAATTTAAAACAGCTTTTGAAAAATGAGTTCGAGATGGACGATATGGAGGAGTTAAAGAATTTTCTCGGCATACGAATATTACGAAATATAAATAAGGGAATATTGAAATTAAATCAGACAGCTTATATTTCGGCATTATTGCAAAGGTTCGGAATGGAGAATTGTAAACCGGCATCAACTCCTATGGAATCGAATATCAAGGTGAAAAAGAAAAAGGATAGTGAACCAGCAACAGAAAAACCGTATCGGGAACTTATTGGATGTTTGATGTACCTGATGCTAACGTCGCGCCCCGATATAAGTATAGCAATCAATATTTTAAGCCGTTTCCAGAGTGGTGCTACTGATGTACACTGGAATTATCTGAAACGTGTGTTACGATATTTGCAAGGAACGAAGAATTATTGTTTGGAATACCATCGTGAAGCTCGAGTCGAACCAATCGGAGGGTTTGCTGATGCAGATTGGGGTAGTGACATGGACGATCGTCGTTCAACCAGTGGTTATTTGTTTCAAGTGTACGGAAATACGATCTCTTGGACTACACGAAAACAAACAACAGTGGCTTTATCCTCCACAGAGGCTGAGTACGTATCATTGAGTCAGTCATCGTGTGAAGCAATTTGGTTGAGGAATCTGCTAAGCGAATTTGGAATAGTCATAAATGTTCCATTGGTAATCTACGAGGACAATCAGTCATGTATATGCATAGCAGAGGAGCCTCGTGACCAGAAAAGAATGAAGCATTTGGATATAAGGTACAACTTCATAAGAGAATGTATTGAAAATGGTACCTTCAGTGTGAAGTACATACCAACCAGCGAACAAGTAGCAGATATGCTTACAAAGAGTCTTTCGGCAGGAAATTTTAAAAGACATAGATTAACTTTGGGTGTTCGAAATCCGGAAACTGTCGAAAGATCTGTGCTTGTTAAAGAGGCTATGATTGAGAGGGGGTGTTGAGGAAGCAATCATAGTATCCTTAGCTTGCGTTGAAGTGATTGAGTCTTAAGCTAGCAGCGAGTAGAAGCAGTCGTTATCTTCAGTTAATAAAAGAGATTCCAAACCACACATTCACATATTCAACTATAACCGCGCGCGTTCTCTGTTTATTGCTAACATCCTCCTTTCCAACATTGACGTTCCTTCCCTGCTTGCGGCTATTCCCTTTTACGTTCCTTTTTATCAACTCCGTGAGCGTCCTCCTCTCTTTATCCCCACCCGCCGCACGCAGTTTGCGCAGAACGACCCATGGTTGCGTGCCCTGCGTGCCTTCAATGCCGTGAGTGATCGGTTTGACTTCAACATGTCCCTTGCCAGCTTTCGCTCCCACCTTGTGTCCCATACGTCATGATCCTTCTTCGTCTCCTTCTCCGCTACGTTATCCTTCCTTGTTCCCCACTTTTGTTCCAATTGTATAGCCCTCGGGGCAAACAATTTATGTACAATAAAATGTAAAAATTTAACCTAATTCTTTAATCCGTATGTCAAAAACACTGCGGACATTTTCGCTCCATTGCACGGTGGAGCGAAGCCGGGATAAAAATCAAAAATTCATATTTGGATTTCAGAAAAATGAAATATGTTTTCTTAAACTACAAGATGAAACTAAGAAATGACCCAAAAACTAGAGCCTCTGTTCTTCCGGGTTCTGAGAAACAGCCCGTCAAAGTCAAGATTTGTGAAAATATTGCGTGAAAAATTGAAAAAAAATCCATCAACTTTGAAGGTCTGTAACTCCTATAATAATGGACGGAATCGAATTTCAAGCACAGTTTTGGAAAGGTTTATTATCATGCTTTAAAATTGTTGATAGTTTAAGTAAATTGAAATTGATTGTCACAAAATATTAAGCAATGTTTCGCAAAACTCCTGGAAAATTTTTCAATTTTCTGTTTTTAACCTTACGCCATCGCTAAGGATTGTGAAAGATTGTAATATGATGCATACCCACTTATAGCCTAGAATGTTTTGTAACAATAAATGATAGTTTTTTTTGCGCATACGCGCGCATCTTTACGTTATTCTGTACGTTACATGTGAAGCTTATAGTTTATCACCTACTAAGCGTCTCCATCACGCCATATGCAGCATCATGTGTGGTAAGAAATATATGAAATTTTCATTCAGTGAAATATAGGTCGATGATCGTATCTTAAAAATGTGTAGCAGGGTAGTGGTTGAACATCACGTAAAAGGGGAAAGACAAGCCAAGTCAATAACAAAGAGTAAAATTTGGTTTGGTTTGCTTTGAATGCATTAGGTCGCTTTTTCTTGTTCTACAGCTACAGTTCATACACGTCCGTAAAATGTTACGAGAATTCAATATTAAAGACATTTTTAGATTACAGCTCTTCAAATAGTAACAGACCCTTGCCAATTCAAAACCAAGAATATGATGGTACAAGCTCAGAATAGTTCAGAAGTTATGTCCACGTTGGAGAGCCCCGCTACACGACCCACAAACTCAAAAAGTTTTCGGCGAGAAGAGGGGAACAACCGAGAAGTTTACGTCAAAAACTTTTCAGCTCCGTGAGCTGAAAACTGCACCCGAGAAGTTTTTGGCTGCTAACCGAAAACTCAAATGCGTCAGAAGAAGAAGACGAAAAAGAAATAAATGTAAACATAACAAATCTCAAAAACAAAATAAACGAACATATGGTGATAAATTTACGTGTTTCTTTTGTAGTTACGGTAATATTTTGTCATTTTATAGCTATAATTTTTAATTTGAGATTTATTTCCCTGTGATGAAACTTTTTTTTAATTTCAGAGACTTTGACCTCCTCGGTCATTCGTCTCTGCCTGTGATGAAACTAAATTACATTTCCGTTGGATTTTAAGGTTACTAGGCAGGTTTTTTTTTCGGCAATGTGGCACCCGGTGCAAATGCATAAGGGGATTATGTGATGGATGCTGGATAACAACAAAGGGCTCCCGAGATAAAGGGTTTGGCAAACCGGAGAGCGGGAAGTCACTCGAATGATAAGCGGCACCACGTAAGGATCAAGTGGGAAAGAAGCACAACAAATAACCGCGAAATACTAAAAAAGTAAAGTGACTTTCGTGCTCAAACTGTGTGTGCGATTGTATTTTTTTTATTGTTAATATATGTGGTTTTGAATTCTCCAGCTAATTTCATCTAAAAATATTCATCCGGAATTCGCTGGTAAACAAGGCAAGATGAGCGGAACCGAATCAAAGAGATTGTACGCGCGTCAGGTGAGAACGGACATATTTTATGAAAAATATGAACGGTTAGTGTAAGATTACGGTTCTTACATATATATTATTTATTTTAGGACGTAGAACAAAGCCTCCGCTTGATATCGGCAGTGGAGAAACGGCCGGTCGTTTATAATAAAAAACTAAAAAATTATAAAAATAAGGTATCGTAGAACGACGCTTGGTCAAGCATCGCTGTGGAGGTCGATATGCCGGTAGCAGAAGCCAAGCGTTTGTGGCAAAATCTGCTGGGGAGCTACCGTTCGTATCGATCAAAAGTTCGGCAATCCACACAGACGGGGGCTGGTAAGTTGATGTTTGTTAACGTGTTTGCCATCGATTGCTCCAATAGCATGTGGAAAGTTCCAACGATCCTCAAACTGTTTTGAAACCTCTAACCATTGTGATTTTGTAGAAGGAAACTGTAAAAAAGAAAATAAAACTTAACTTAATTGTTAGAAACACTTTTGATTCTAACGCCAGCTGCCAATTCGGCTGAGAACAGACAGCCCGATAGCATAAAGATAAGAAAGGGAACTTCGTCGATCAGCTGACGCGTCGGCTGTCGGGAGAATCGATGACCCTTGGCGTCGGCCATCGGCGCCAGAAAAGGATAAATAGGGCATGTTTGGGCGCAATCAGGGATTGTGCAAATAGGAACCGTAATAAAGACTAATTTTTTGGTTTTTTCCGCTTCCGAAATTCCTATTAAATTTATTATTTTTCATATTCCTTTGCACATGTTAGAACACTTTCTAACATTAATAACTTATTTACATTTAGAAAACTGTTTGCTCAAGTTGATTCCCACACAACACGAAGTCGTATTAAGTTGAAGAAATTGAATCACATATTAGTATTTTTCGAATCGGAATCGCAGTAAGCATAGACAATGTACGAGCAATGTATATTCTTTGTTCCATATGATGCCGATTAAGAATGTAATACGATTTTCTTCATGCATACGTATAGATAAACGAGCAATGTCCGGCTGATGTATATCGTAAGTCGTATATGATGCCGACTTAGAAAATATACGACTAAACATATACATTTTGAACAATGTACGGTTAGCGCCTCCACTTTTGTACGTATAAGCATTATTTTAGCATCATTTACGATTCAATCATATTGCATAGAAGTACGATTATTTCAAGTTGATATTCGATTTACATGCATATGTGTTGTGTGGGTTATCAATTTGCTATTAATATTTGTAAATATTTGTTTTTTTTTCTTTTCAGCTTGACGAGCACGATGAGGACCTCGCTCTGCACTCCCTCAATCCTTCTGCTCCTCCTGCTAATCCGACTCCAACATCCCCTCCTGATAGCTATGACGACCACTGCTACATGTTGCCAATAGATCCCCCCCAGTCCCTTTCCGATAATCTCTCTCCTTGTCCTGGACCATCAAACCGTTTATCTTCCTTACCTTCAAGCTTTCCTTCCACGTCCTTAGACGATACACCTTCACCTTCCATTCCTGCCCGAACCCCCGCAAACCCTCAAAGAAAACGGCGAAGGATCAATGAGGGTAGTGAAGTGAGCGAGGTCCTCAACAAGCTAATGCAGGCGACCGTGGCCAACGTAAACTCGCCGGAAAACACTTTCGGTCGCTGGGTCGCTGAATTCCTCAGACGATTCACGCCTGAGGAACAACAGGAGGTGACGTCGAGGATTCAGCGAGCCATGCTGGAGGCCGAGGACGATGTGAAGGCCAAAGGCAAGCGATGTGATTGTTATGTGTATTGTGTTTAATGTTATAAATGTTGTTTACCTCTAATTCCTACGTTGTGTTTTTTTTTTAATTGTAAACGTGTTCTTCTGCTGATGATGATGATAATAAAATAAAATGAATGTTGAAATTAAATGAACTGAAACAATTGATTGTTAGGCTATCTTATTGAAAGAAAACCAAATTTCAACACATTTTATCTCTATATAATTTTTAGCTGAAAATAATATATTTACCTTCACATATGACCGTAGAGCTTTAGTAAGGCAGGAGCAAGTTTCCTTGACTATATTGCTTATAGAGGAACGAGACACCTACAATAAAAAAAGAATGTTGAATTTTGTTTTGATCAAACGCGGTTAACTCACCCGAAACAAATACTGCAAACTACTGAATGTTTCTCCAGTTGCCAAGTAGCGCAGCGTTATAAGCAACCGTTCTTGGGCTGTTATGGAGTCGCGCATATTTGTGTTCATTCTATTTATTTCTGGGCGTATCATGTCAAGGAGAACATCAAAATCTTCCTTCTTCATGCGAAGAAAGTTAATCATGGTTTCATTTGCTTGCTCTGCTACAATATTGTCAAGCAAACGGTTGCCATCTTCTTGCCGCCGGAAAAAAATTGGACGCATCCACCACCTACGCACAATACGCCTGTTGCGTTGCCTGTTGCGTTGTTGAGAGTTTTGGGTACTTAACTCGATGACCCTGGATAGGGTTGTTAGCCACTCTTCACTCATCAACAGATTATCCATATTTAACTTTTTCTGTTAACTGAAGATGATATCTTGTTTGCTTCGAAGGCAGCTTTTTGAGCTAACTGATCACAAAAACAAAAACAGCAGAGACTGACACATGCATAGACTGTCAGAAACTTTTCGCTTGCATTGACTGGCGACAGAATTGGTACCACAAAACGCGGCTACACGAACCGAGAAGATTTTGACGTAAACTTATACGGTTTTTGAGTTCTCGGTTGGAGTTTTCGGTTCGTGTAGCGGCCCTAGGATGCTTTAAATATCAATTATTTTCCAGATGACAATATTTGGAATGAAAGTTTTTTGTAAATTTAGTTTGTTTTATATCAAACTAAATAAAATCTTTAAGTCTATATATAAACATTCTTCCGTGGAAACTAACGCGTAACGCTAAGGCCGGAACGACTGCAGCAAAAATGAGGCAGCATGCGCAGGGGAACACGTGCCGGTGAGAAGCGCGGTAGTGTAAATCAGAGATACGGATTCTGCAGTTCTCGCAGCCTCCTTGCTCACTTCACTGTATTGTATCGCTGTGCTCTCTCAGTGCAATGCCGCTCACGATATGAAAGAGCGAGCGTATGCAGACCAGAGGTGTGCCACTTGCGCTTCGCACTAATCGGTAGATGAGTACAATGCGACGCTCTTAGATAATGGTTTGCAAGCACTGCTTTATGCTCTCTCGATGAACCTTAGCGTAAAGTTTCGAAGGCATGCCGTTTGCGGTATGAAAGAGTGTGCATATGTAAATCAGTACTGCGCGCCTGAGCTACACACTGACTGGTACAGCAATTGATAGCGACTCTAATTTGTAAAGAAAAACAAATGTACGTATCCATTCGCGCATACTTTTGAATGGAAGGATTCGCAAAAGAAAATCATGGTTACGGATGAAGTTCCTACTTGAAAAAGGGACACATGCAAAACCTATTCGTTTTAAGAAAACATGCCAAACGCTATTCCGGTATGGGTTAAAGAAGCTGCAATAATGCGACACCAACCACGGTTATTACGAACTAGATAAGCACGTTAAGCGGTCCCGTGGGGTCGACAGTGTTCTTTCCCGTAAGCCGGCGTCGGTCTGCTCGGACCGACAGAACGCCGTTAAGTAGGCCGGCGTTTCTACGAATCGCTGGCAGAACGGAAAGCAGTGCAATTTGTGTGTTAAACTGCCAAGATCTACAATTATATTGAAATCATATTTTTCAAAATGCAAGCTGATCAACATACACTGTGTATGCAATACACATGTAACACAATCGAAAAACCTACACTTAAAATATTTACTACTGATCAGTTTATGGTAAATAAGTTAATGCGCCAAAAACACAATCCCCAACATGATACCCCCCATCTTCCATGGACAAAGGGAAAGTGAGAGTTCTGCCAAGATAGATTGTTTTTGGCATGACAAATGGTTCAAACCTAACATTTTGTTACCAATCGGATTTACAAAATCATGAAAAGGAAAACATAGAATATGTTGCATTCGATTCGACCATACTTAGGTGTCCATAAGAACCCGTAGGTCTCTTCATCTTCACAGTCTAATCTCTGAATGAATGGTCCGTTCTATGAAATGCCTTTATGGTACGTGAATTCATTTAGGCAGTATATGCAGCAATAACAGTAATGTGCTTTTCTACGCGAAAGTAATGACGAAAACTTTCGATCTGCTATGTACTGCACAATGATTTTTAATAAAACTTCAAGAACGCTATCAACTTTCTTTTGATAAGTTCATCAAGCATTAAAACCGTTTTTGGCCAAAACAATGAAGCAATCGCGTTTGATGAAACTACCTGTTCTATCCGAGAGTGTATCAGCTCGATGTATTTCGTTCCAACAAACTTTAAAAAACAGGATTTAAGTTTCCTGTCAATAATTGCGAAAAATTGAAGCTTTAATCAGAAATTGTTCCGACCACAAACAGTGCTACGAATCCGTAAAGTGCAACAGAATCAGAAGCAAATGGCCGAATGAAAAGTGGCTAAACCGTTCCGTTCTTCGATTCAGAAGGTTATTGGGGAGTGTCAATCTTGCTCAAAGATTCCATATTGTGTAGCTTTTGAGAGATTTTGTAGTCGTAGCGATCCTGGATGTTGCAACATAACATCGATTCCTTAATAATTTTCATTCAAAATTTGTGGGTAACTCTATCACACACGATAGATTCCAGTCACTTTGAAGTTCGAACAGGGCAGTAGTTGATCGTGTAGCACATAAAAGAACGGATACACATGTAAACATTATTAGTTTTGTTAGTTATGATCACCTTTCTGGCCCTTGGTCGCAAGTCCACCTGATATTGTTTTACGATAAAATTTACAACATCGTTTTTGTTGTGTAATGAATGATATCGAGTGAGAATAATCTGGTATTCTTTACCTTCACTTCGATCGCGCAGTTATCGTGTTTTTTAGTTTCCAGGTATTTTTAAGCTATCGACAAAATGCATTCTTCATACTGTATATGTTTATATCCAACATATTTACTGTAGCAGTATTGAATTCTCGACACGGCTAGCCATGAGCAGAACGAAACAATAATCGTGGTACCAACCTAGCAAAGATTACCAAAATTTGCCATTTTATTATATTTAAATTATTGATACCCCAATAGACTCTACACGGGCCCGTGTAACCGGGCCGTTTTACCTAGTTAGTATAAAAAAAAGATTGAAAAAATAATGCACCCGTAGAAAAATCCAAAAATATGAGGTTTTTGCAGCGTCACCTGGCGGGATTGTCCAGAAACATCATAATTCCGTGAAATATAATAGTATTACACGATATTACAATGAAAAAATTGCAAAACATTTGATTCTGAATTTTATCCCGGCAATTTGCTCTTTTCGCTCCATAGTGCATTGTGGACGGCTCTCTCCTAGAAATCCGCGACGTGGGCACGAGAACAAGCAGAAGCGTTTGAGCTAGTTAAAGATCGTATGATGCATTGCACAGTGTCGCTTGGATATTTTTCAGGAAAGACAAAACGGTGCTGTCCCTGGTGGCAAAATCAGCGTGCTTCCTCGTTCTGTCCAATTGACATTTGATACCAACAGAACGAGAAAGCATGCTGATTTTGCCACCAGGAAGCCGGACCCAACGCACTAGGAGCGGTGCTAGTCCTGGAACATAAAGGGAAACCCCCTCCCCCCCACCCCCCCACCCACCACCCCGCCGCATAATAAGCTTTGTGTAGCGAAAAGAAGTATGCGCAAAACCAGCGAGAAGCTTTGGCTGCGGATTTTACCTACTTCTTGTTAGGAAGGCACTCAAATCTACGTACCGATGCTGGAAGTATAACATTTATACTAAATCGAGCTCGGGAAACAGCAGAACAGGTAGTTCTGCTGTGAACGAGATTTATTCACACATACATATATATATATTCAACCATTCGAAAAAGTCACCGTTCACAAATTGTATCCACGCTGTAAACCAATTATTTTATCTATCAATTACAGATATTCAATAGAACTGTTAAATCGTTTAAATGGTGGCTTGACGAAAGCACTGGACTGTCAAATGCAGGCAGTAGCAAATCGAGAAGCGAAAGAGAACGTTATTGAAACACGGGATCGTTATTTTGAAAACATTTGCTCTTCCAAAAGAAAAAGCTACGACGAAAAAGCCTTAATGGCCTGTATTAAGGTCGTAGAAAGTAAAGAAATGAGTTTGCGCGACGCCTTCCAGCGATTCAAAATACCGCGGTCGACTTGTCGGTATCGCTTAAGTTCTCAGTGGCAGTTAGGAAGTATTCAGGGACCGAAATCTATACTGACCCAAGAGGAGAGAACGACATAGCAAACTGGATAGTCCATCTTCTAAATAAGATTGCAAAATCTTTAAGCGCAAATACGAGGGCGAGGGCATTTAAAAATGATCGTCCAGATGGGTAAATACATATTTTGTATACAATTTGCATATTGCAACAGCAAATATGATTTACTATTATTTATTTTTTAGGACGAGCATGGCTGACAGCGTTTTTGAGAAGGAACCCCAAGATTTCATTTCAAAAACCAGAGGCGGTTTCATCTGCACGTGCCCGTGTGAGTGAAGCATATATCAGATGATGGTTTAAATCAGTGGAGAAATGGTTTACCGATAATAATTTAGTAGGTATTTTGAAAGATCCAACTAGAGTTTTTAATGGTGACTTGCTATAAAAGGATCACGCAGTGTGTATGAGGTAGAAAGTGCCCCAGGAAAACAAAATATAACGGTCATCTTTTCATTTGCTGCAAGTGGGTTTGTTGTAGATCCTCATGTAATTTCTTCGGAATTACGTAATTCAAGGATTTCCGTTCTCATGGTGTATTGGCCAAAGTGAACGTGGCTGGATGGACTTGCATAATTTTCGAGAATACATCACAAAAGTGTTCCACCCTGCTTTAGTAAAGTGAAGTGTGTAATTTCCACTATTTTTTTTTTTTTTTTGTTGATGGTCATGTCACCCACAAATCTGTAGAAGTTGCTAATCTTTGTCAATCGTTGGGCATCATATTAATATCCTTGTATCCAAATACTACCCACATTACACAACCTGCTGACGTAGCCGTTTTCAAACCTTTGAAAGATGCTTGGCGAACTGCTTTAGAAAACTGGAGTTACAACCTCCTTAGTGAAAATTTTAACCTAAAATATTTTATGCAATTTAAAAGGAAGCTATTAAAAATGGCAGGGGAACGTTACTTCCGCAAGCGCTTGTATGCGAGGGACTCCGGGTACCCATTCGCCGACCATACGTGCCAAGGGTGGCCGCTTGCGCCAGGTGCAGTCGGATCGGACACGCCGAGCCAATTTGCACGCGCGAGTTGGTGTGCGGGAAATGCAGAGGTGCGCACCGGACAACGGATTGCAGGGCTCAGACGCAAAAATGCTCGCATTGCAAGGACGAGTGGCATGAGGTTGCGGTGTGCCCGGTGTACCGTAAACTGCAGAAGGAGCAGGCCAAGACGGTCGCGGAGCGAGCCCGCGGTTCATTCGCGCTGAGGTCGGCAGGTCCTGTAAACCAGTATACGGTACTGGCAGAAGACCCGATGGCGGACGTACCCCGTCCGGCTGCGCCCAGGCGACCAAGAGCTCGAGCAGAAGCCCAAGAGAACCTTATAAAAAGATACAAAGGATGGTCATAACAGCGAAAAATCGGCCTGTAAAAACCAAAAAGCGCCCCGTGGTAAAAAAATCTGACCCCTCCCCCTGAGACCCCACCACGTGGCGCCGCTCTTTCGTCCAATCCTTCCATGAATCCCCGGGAGGAGCCAAAGAATATCAGATCACCTCGGACCAGAGTGCATGCCGAAAAGCTTCCCAAATAACCTTTTGCGTGCTTTAACCTCGCGATGAGTTGATATCCGTTCAAAAACCGAGGGTTATCCGTTCAACGGATAGTTGTGACAATAGCAGCGGCATCCGTGCAATTTTTGAGAGGTGAGCGCGCGAGAGCCCCAGACCCGAGAGTTACTTCCGAGAGATTTTTTCTTTCGTTTCTACGCGCGGCTGTGACGTCACAGCCCTTGCGCGAATGAATACACTGGACGAAATTTGTTGTTGCGTTTTCACCTTTTTATTTCTCGATTTCTTGTGAATCCAATAACACCGAAAAGTAAGTTAACATCGATAATCCATCAAGAACAGCATACACACTATACAATAAACTATTTCGTATGAAATATACACACTTCACTGCAGAGCTTACCTGCTAGTTGAGGAAGTTTTTTGCTCAGCTTCTATCGGTCAGGTGCGTTGCTCCGGAACTTATCATTCTGCGTAAAAAGATGTCTCCAACTAGCTAGAATCGTAGGTTGAATAGTTGATAGTTGATTGAATACCAGATATACTACCCTGCAATAGATGAAATGTAAAAATTATATGTAATTACCGCCGAAAAACTTTAGCGAACTTACCGTGTTGCTTTGTTTACGTCGATCTGGCAAAATCGCTCTACGCATGTGATGAACGCAGCGAAGGAGTAAAAAATATTCACGTCTCCATCGTTCTAATGGAGAAATGCAAGCTCATGCTTGAAGCGACGGAGCACGCAGCGACAGATGCACGCAGCGACGGATGCACGCAGTGACTGAGACAAACGCACAACGCGATGTGCCGCAATGGAAAAATGTTGAGCTCGGTGCGCTCCTCGTGTACGGGAGCGAGCGCAATGCAGGGTGCGCGCGTTCGATCATCCAAATAAGATCTCTCCATCGAAAAATCCGAGAGTGGGATCGAAAAATTTGGCTAAGTCCGCGAGCGACGGATCTTCGCCACTATCGCGGCATCTGCGCACGGCAATCATCGAGGGTGGCATCGCAAAAATCAGCTAAGTCCGAGAGAGCTGGTTTTTTTTGTATGGAGTTTTCTCTGGCATGCTCAATTTTCAAAAAGAACCCATCCCAGGCTGGTTGGGTTGCGTTTCCGTCGCTGGCACAAAGGGACTCGAGTGCTCCTCTCCCCTCCCTTACCGAGATCCGTGAGTTCCTCCTCGCCTCCCTAAGACTCCCGCAACCCCTGCAAATGATCGCGTCTTTGGCCCTCCCGTTCCTATCGGGGTTGATCAAACAGTGGCTGGTTCAATTCAAAGATAGCCATACTACGAGGGCTGACAATAAAGTAAGGTCTCCAATTTTTTTTTTCATAGAAAATGACATTTATTTACAAAAAGCGATACACCGTTGGAAAGGCCAAGGTCTTGGCTACTTTTCTACATAATCGCCATTTTTTTCCAACACCTTGCGCATCCGCACGATGAACTTGTCTATGCCGGCAGAATACCACTCTCCGTCCGCCTCGCGCAGCCAGGTGTTGACCTCTTTCTGAACCTCCGCGTCACTTTCAAACTTCTTCCCTCCGAGATGTTTTTTCAGGGCGGGGAACATGTGGTAGTCACTTGGGGCCACGTCGGGACTATAGGGAGGGTGATCGATGATGTCCCAGTCAAATTTCTTGAGCAGGTCAAGGGTAACGTTTGCTGTGTGCGGGCGCGCGTTGTCGGGGTGAAATTTCACTCCTTTGCTCAGCAATCCCGGGCGTTTGTTTTTTATGGGACGACGAAGCTTTTCCAGGGTCTCACAGTACCTTGCTGCATTGATAGTGGTTCTCCTTGGCATGAAATCCACCAACAATACCCCGTGGCGATCCCAAAACACCGTAGCCATCACCTTGCCGGCTGACAGTGTCGCCTTAAACTTTTTGGGTTTCGGAGAATCGCTATGGCGCCATTGTTTGGACGACTCCTTTGTTTCGGGTGTGTAGTGATGAGCCCACGTTTCATCCCCCGTAACAAACCATTCCAAAAAATCATCGCCTTCCTCTTCAAAACGGGCCACAACTTTGGTCGCACATTCCACGCGCCGCTTCATGTGGTCTTCGGTCAGCTGTTTCGGCACCAATCGGGCAGAAACTTTGTGATACTGCAAGTTGTTCACAAGGATATGACGGATTGTTTCGCTGCTACACACTCCACCAAGCTTGTCTTCCAAGTCCCTAATTGTCGCACGGCGGTTTTTGAGCATTTCTGCCTCCACTGCTTGAACAATCGCATCCGAGACCGACGGTCGGCCACTTCTCTCCTCGTCGTGAACATTAGTGCGCCGGGAATTGAACTCGCGGCTCCACTTACGCACGTTTTTTATGTCCATACACTTTTTCCCGTAAACTTCAACTAGTTGACGATGGATTTCAGTAGGTGTCACCTTTTTCGCACTCAAAAAACGTATTACAGAACGCAATTCGCACTTGGACGCTGACGCGAGGGGTACCTCCATCGTTGACGGCTGCTCAGCCAAGACTGAGCGGTCGGGGAAGCCTCACCCAGCAGCAAAGTGGTAGTGGGAGAACCAAGGAACACGGCGGTGTTACCAGATTTCGCCTAGCGCGTGATCCGGCGAAGTTGCAGCGTTGGAGACCTTACTTTATTGTCAGCCCTCGTACAATGGAACTGTAGAAGTTTACTTGGTAAACTGGACCTTTTTAAAGTGACAGTGAGTGAGCACAATTGCGACGTGTTTGCCCTCTGCGAAACCTGGCTGTCGGACAACATAAACCTATTGTTCCCGGGATACAACATAATCCGTCAAGATCGACTAACACGAGGTGGGGAGGGGGTGCTTATAGGCATTAAAAGGAGTCACGCCTTTTCCAGAATTCAGACCCCGGGACTAAGTCTCATCGAAAGTGTCGCAATACAGGCTAAACTAGGAGATCTTGACGTGACCATAGCCTCGATTTATATCCCACCGATAGCCAAGGATGAAAAATCGCGGATTGTAGAGATCAAAAATGATCTTGAAAATCTCGCAGCGACGTTGCCTGCGCCGCTTTTGATCCTGGGAGATTTCAACTCCCATGGAATCGACTGGGGCGGAGAGAAAGATGACATCCGAGCTCCTATTATCCATGATTTCTGCGGCACGCATGGTTTTTCGATCCTTAACCCAGGAGAAGCAACTAGGATAGCCACACCAAGATGTAGGGCGAGTGCACCTGTCTCTATGTACATCAGCTATGGATTTTGGCTGGAAGGTGATCCAGGACCCTATCGGTAGCGACCACTTACCGATAGAAATTTCTTATGTCAAAGGAGGTTGCCCAGTACCACCCGTCAACCGCGACGTGACGAAGAACATCGACTGGGCGAGATACGGCGAACTGGTGGCCGCTTCGCTTTCTCGTCGGACAGACGATTTATCTCCTCTAGAGGAGTACCAAAACCTCGTTGAGTGCATCAACGAGTGCGCCCTTGCCGCCCAAACAAGGAGCTCCCACCAAGTAAGGGTATTCCGCAAACCTCCCACTCCTTGGTGGGACAACGAGTGCCAAGCGGCCTACAATAAGAGGATAAGAGCATACATTGAATATCGCAACACCGGCTCCCGGACCTTATATGAAAACTATAAGACGCAGGAGAAATGGTGCAAAAACTATCTTAAAGCAAAGAAAAAAGGTGGTTGGCGGAAGTACGTCAACAACCTAACCCCCAATACCTCGCTAAGTTCGCTTTGGAGAATGGCCAAGAGGATGCGTAATAGCAATACTACAAATGAGAGCGAGAGTTTCTCCGGCGATTGGCTCGTACCCTTCGCGTACAATCTATGTCCCGACTTCGCTCCTGCACAAAGTTTCCATCAAAATGTGCCTGGTGGTGAGCCCAGCATGGACTCACCATTCACGATGGTGGAACTTTCACTTGCTCTCCTTTCGAGCAAAAATTGCACACCGGGTTTGGGCCAGGTTAGAAGCACATGCCAGATCTGGGGAGGAAGCGTTTGTTGAGAATATTCAACAATCTGCTAGATCTCAACATCGTCCCTCCGGAATGGAGAGAGGTGAAAGTAGTCACGAGGTTGAAGTCTGGCAAACCGGCATCAAACCACGAGTCATATCGGCCGATAGCAATGCTCTCGTGCCTTAGAAAACTACTAGAAAGAATGATGCTGTTCCGGCTTGAAGATTGGCTTGAATCAAATGGGTTGCTTTCGGAAACTCAGTTTGGGTTCCGCAAAGGAAAAGGAACTAATGACTGCCTAGCGTTGCTTGTCACGGAAATTGAACTGGCTCGGGCTCGCAAGCTAAATATGAGGGCGATATTTTTAGACATTCAGGGGGCGTTCGATGCAGTTTCACCACTCATACTGTGCCAAAAATTAGAATACTCGGGCCTGGGAGCGAAGTTCAATAACTTGCTTTTTAATCTTTTGTCCGAAAGTGATGACTTTCGATAACGGCCACGTGAAACTAAAACGGACTAGCTTTCATGGACTCGCCCAAGGATCTTGTTTGAGCCCCCTGTTGAATCGATGTCGTTTACGTAAAAGTTATATAACAGGGGGCTCAAACAAGATCCTTGGGCGAGTCCATGAAAGCTATGTCTCGCCCCGAACTGCACCATAAGACAATTGGCAGACGACGCAGTTATATCTTTTACTAGCCGAGACTCCTCCGTGATGCAGGATGCGTTGCAAACCACGTTGGACAATCTTTGCACGTGTTCCGAAAACCTAGGGATCGAGTTCTCTGCAACGAAAACGGAAATGGTCGTCATCTCATTTTTTAGCAACACGCAAAACAACAGAGACGCCGGTCTTTATGCACCAAAGCCCGATGTCCTCCTGTACAATAAAAAGATCAAAATTTCCGACAGTTTCCAATACCTAGGGGTCTGGTTCAACTCTAGGCTCAACTGGAATAAGCATTGCTCGCATCTTATTCAAAAATGCGCTAAACGTATTCACTTCCTCAGGACAGTCGTAGCCTTCTGGTGGGGAGCACACCCAACAGATATCCTGCGGCTGTATAAGACAACGGTACTATCCGTATTGGAATTTGGAAGCATTTGCTTTCACTGGGCAGCCAATACGTTGATTTTGAAACTGGAAAGAGTGCAGTACCGTTGTCTCAGACTCGCACTAGGGAGCATGAAATCTACTCACAACATGTCCCTAGAAGTGATGTGCGGAGTGATGCCGCTAAAACTCCGTTCCGTTCCGCTTCAGTTTCAAATCCCTTGATCATAGAAAATTTTAAAGCACTCATAGAGGCAGGTTCGAAGAGCAAAATCGCGAAGGTGTATGATGATTTTGTTGCCCTACAGGCCATTCCTAGCGCCACACAAGCAAAAAACCGTGTTGATTTTCCTGAGTCCTACAGTTCCCTTTTAGTTACAGAGTCCTCGATGAGTCAGGAAATCAAGACCTTCCCAAAACATCTTCGCTGGAAGAATGTGCCCAGCCTCTTTAAGAACAAGTATAGCCACGTACCTACAAAAAAACCAGTATTACACTGATGGGTCATCCTCAGAGGAGGGCACAGGCTTCGGGGTCTTTAGTGCGACCTCCGAAGCCTTCTATAAATTGTGTCAACCGTGCAGCGTGTACACTGCCGAACTTGCCGCAAGCTTCTACGCACTCTTGCTTATAAGTGCTAACCCGCCGGACCACTATTTTATTTTCACAGGTAGTCTAAGCGCCATCGAAGCACTTAGGTCCGTGAAAGCCCTAAAGAGCCACGACTACTTTGTGAAGAAAATTATTGAGACCCTAGTCTCCATATTTGACAAGGCCTTTCGCATATCACTTATTTGGATACCCTCTCACTGTGGAACGCCCTAATAACAAAAAAGTCTGTTAGAGCATGTTGGCTCTAACAATACGGCAATGTCCGTGATACCCCAATAAATAAAATAAAATAAAATATTAAAAACGACATACGATCAACTAGCGTTACAAATATATTTCGTGCGTGTGGGCTTCATCCCTTTGGTCCCGATAATGTCGATTTTAAAATGTTTTTATGCATTCACCTTCCCGGATGTCGCAAAATATGAATCGGATAGAGATAAACGATAGAAGATTAGTAATGAAAGAGTGTGCTAGCAATACCCGCCTTTTTCGCTCCCAGATTATGACTGTGCGTTGGCGATCCCGTTCTGGCCCACTTGAACTGATAGCGTGCTGGTCTCCTTCAGCAGCCCTCCCGGGAGAGCGCTGTGTGACATTGAGAGATCGCATGTTGTGTTCCCTCGCAGCAGTGCTGTAGAACGAGAGCACTTCTTCAGTGCTCATAGCAAATGTTAAAACAGAATCCAGTCCTACTCTTACTCCTTGATAATTGGTACTCAGACATCGCGATCCTGTTCACAGCAAAGCAAAACGAGTTGCGCCAGATCCTTCAGTAACAGGCAGTGGATTTCTACTCCTTCCTTAAGTTTGATAATGAATTATATATATAAAAGAATCATTCCTGTTTTCCCAGTTCATGTAATATGTCAAATATATATGTGTAATAATATCATATATATATATGTGTAATAATATCAAATAAAAAATGATGTATGTTAAATGACATATGCATTTATGTATCAGTTTTTCGTTTTTGTCGTTATTCGCATAGCATCGTAGATGGCGATCAAACTGAGAGCAATCTCGATGACCAGACCCCAGCTTACGAAGAGGACCAGCTACGGGTTGAATGGATCGACGAGGATTTTTTAACGGAGGAATACAGTGACTAGACCCCAGCTTACGAACAGGACCTGCTACGGGTTGACCGGATCGACGGGGATTTTTTAACGGAGGAATACAGTGACCAGACCCCAGCTTACGAAGAGGACCAGCTACGGGTTGAACGGATCAACGAGGAATTTTTAACGGAGGAATACAGTTACCAGACCCCAGCTTACGAAGAGGACCAGCTACGGTTTGAACGGATCGACGAGGATTTTTTAACGGAGCACAACAAGCAAAATATTTCACTGAACGATTACTTTACATTGCCTCCCGCACCTTGCAGAAGCAATAAGCATAAAAATTTTCAAATGCCGAACTTTCCAGTATTATCGGCTGGCGAAAGGCTGGAAGAGATAAAACAAAAAGAAAATGAAAAACTACGACTGGCGCAGGAGCGTCAAACCAAAGCGGAACAACGCCAAAAACCAAAGTGCTCCAGGAAGCGGAAAACCTTGCAAAAAGATAAGAAAGGATGCAAGCAAAAACAAACAAGTTAAAAACAAACCAAAATACAAATTCTAGTGAAGTTTCAAAGAAATACAATTTAATATAATTCTAACAAACTACAACAACATTTTTTATTTGGGCAATGGGCTGCGGTAACATTTTAAGGGATCAAAAACTTCTATATAAGAAAGGATGGAGCGTATTGTATTTACTACATACGCAATGTATTTACAGGCAGGCCCCGGTTTTCGTCGGCCTCGGTTTTCGTCGTTTGACTAATCGTTCGAAGCTGGTTTATAGTAACGTGCTTTGTTCTTTACTCATACGATTCAATGCATTTTGCAAGACAGAAGATCCAAACATGGACTCATAAACGAGTGGTGTAGGTTTTCTGCTTCAGACTACTTTGCCAATCAAAAATGTCTTCCAATTGAAGCACTGAACGTATCATTGTAAACCTACACGGCATGGAAACCCAGGAAGTAAAACGAAGTACAAAACGATTGATGGCCATTGATTGAATGATAAAACACACAAACTTTGTTATAGTTTGAAGAACACCTTCATATCAACCACTGAAAATTCAGACAAGAAGAATGTACACAACCAAAGTTTATTTGTGTCCCTCAAGTCTTGAGTAGGTATTATAAACGTAAGAACTTTAGTCCGCTAGCCTCGGTTTTCGTCGCTGTCAGAGACCCGTTTGGTGACGAAAACCAAGGCCAGCCTGTACTTCGAAAAGCTTATTCTAATTTTCGTCAATCAAAAATTATTTGCCAGGATTCAGTGCCCAAACCCGAACAAACCAATTAACAATTTATCATTCTGTAAGTATGGCATCTATGAAAGTAACTGTCAGCATATACGTCACTGGCGCCATTACTCTTGCAAAAATGGGGAAATATTAAAAATGAAAATTAGGCATTTAATCTCCCTTATGTAATGAAAAAAAGGCAGAAAACAGTATCTAAAATATTTTAAAGGACATTCAAACTATAAAATGCATGAAATAAGCATTTTTCAGGTGGGCCAAAACTGGTACACAGGTGGGCCAAAATAGAAACAAAGTGGGCCAAAATAGCGACAAAAAGTGTGTTCGGAAATTGATAATTTTTCAGTGATAACATGAAATAAACTCATAAATATGAATTTTAATGCATGTTCACATAGCTACTCTAAATTACCATACCACGTTTATCGTTATATTATCGGTACGAAATCGGAATGCAACGATTTCTTTTGTGGTGACTCTTACCTAAGGGGGCCAAAATTAGTACATTTACCCTACTTATTCATCAACCCCTGGTCACGACGGCCAAGGGTTCAATATCCCAGTCTCCCGAACACGTGCTTTTTCGATAAGCTTGTCGGCCGGGTTTTATTAAAAGCTCGGCGGCCGAGAAATCCGGCATTACCCGCCGTAAAAGGTGTCGGTTTTCAAGCGCTTCGGCGTGTCCCTTTAAAAAAGTTCTTATTAGAAGCCAAAAAATTGATTCTCCCCAGCCTAAAATTTTCGGCCACTGGCTCGGATCTTTCGCTCTAATCTCGCATTCGCTCTTGCTTCCACTCGTACGTGGGTAGACAACACGCGATGAGAGTGTGTGCGGTGCACGGCGAGCTGAGAGCGTGTGCGTTTCAACGCGTAGAACTTGCACCGCGCCACACACACACACGCTGCGTCCCCACGCACCGCGTCCATAAGCGTATGTTATTTTCTATTCTTCATGCACCTCTGGATGTCCATCATTTAGGTTTTGCTCTAATTTGTTATCTTTTTGCTACTTGTAATTCTGTTGCAGATCGATGAACATAAATCCATAATATATGTATAACATGCTCGGATATTTGAATTTTAGTTAGTTACACATTTTAACTTTTGAGCGGATTCAAGGTGGAGAGAACGGGATTAGAACCATCCTGTACGAGTAAAAACTTTCGTATTGTTTCGAACTAACATTTTGTGGAAGACCGCAAGATCGTTCCAGCTACCGTTCGTGTGTAAGGACTTTAAATCATCTTCATAAGGTCCCAGATGAGCCATCGGCATCAGAAAGTTACGAGATGATGCGCAAACGATTTTTCAAATAAAAATATATCGGTAAAAAAAAACCCTATTTTGTGGAAAAATGCACGATCCTCAATTCATAGTGGTCAAAACACATTAAAGAATGAACGTTCTTCATTCGCAATGCGTTCACGAAGCGAACGGCACATCACATAGCATCGATTAATATTTGGTGTATAACGTGTCCGTTTTCGAGGCAAGGAATAGCCCAGACATTACCGACTATTTACTTTCAGATCCCAGGCATGGCATTGAACGGAACATCGAGACTTGAGTCGAGCGTTGGATTCAACAGCGCACCATAACCACGACGCATGATTCGCGAGTGAACGGAGAGCACGTCTATTCCCTAGCAATGCAGAGTCAAGACTGTTGGAAGAGAAGCAAAAATACGTGTAACGGAGAAATAATACGCGAGGCAAACACAGAGGGCGAGCAACCCACACGTAAAAGTGGCAACGCTGCGAAGAGAATCAATTTTTTGGCTTCTAATAAGAACTTTTTTAAAGGGACACGCCGAAGCGCTTGAAAACCGACACCTTTTACGGCGGGTAATGCCGGATTTCTCGGCCGCCGAGCTTTTAATAAAACCCGGCCGACAAGCTTATCGAAAAAGCACGTGTTCGGGAGACTGGGTCTTGGCAGCGTTGTCACTTTTACGTGTGGGTTGCTCGCCCTCTGTGTTTGCCTCGCGTATTATTTCTCCGTTACACGTATTTTTGCTTCTCTTCCAACAGTCTTGACTCTGCATTGCTAGGGAATAGACGTGCTCTCCATTCACTCGCGAATCATGCGTCGTGGTTATGGTGCGCTGTTGAATCCAACGCTCGACTCAAGTCTCGATGTTCCGTTCAATGCCATGCCTGGGATCTGAAAGTAAATAGTCGGTAATGTCTGGGCTATTCCTTGCCTCGAAAACGGACACGTTATACACCAAATATTAATCGATGCTATGTGATGTGCCGTTCGCTTCGTGAACGCATTGCGAATGAAGAACGTTCATTCTTTAATGTGTTTTGACCACTATGAATTGAGGATCGTGCATTTTTCCACAAAATAGGGTTTTTTTTTACCGATATATTTTTATTTGAAAAATCGTTTGCGCATCATCTCGTAACTTTCTGATGCCGATGGCTCATCTGGGACCTTATGAAGATGATTTAAAGTCCTTACACACGAACGGTAGCTGGAACGATCTTGCGGTCTTCCACAAAATGTTAGTTCGAAACAATACGAAAGTTTTTACTCGTACAGGATGGTTCTAATCCCGTTCTCTCCACCTTGAATCCGCTCAAAAGTTAAAATGTGTAACTAACTAAAATTCAAATATCCGAGCATGTTATACATATATTATGGATTTATGTTCATCGATCTGCAACAGAATTACAAGTAGCAAAAAGATAACAAATTAGAGCAAAACCTAAATGATGGACATCCAGAGGTGCATGAAGAATAGAAAATAACATACGCTTATGGACGCGGTGCGTGGGGACGCAGCGTGTGTGTGTGTGGCGTGGTGCAAGTTCTACGCGTTGAAACGCACACGCTCTCAGCTCGCCGTGCACCGCACACACTCTCATCGCGTGTTGTCTACCCACGTACGAGTGGAAGCAAGAGCGAATGCGAGATTAGAGCGAAAGATCCGAGCCAGTGGCCGAAAATTTTAGGCTGGGATGGTTCTCCCCGATCCAAGCACGAGCAACACGACAAGTATGCTTGGAGTCGTTGTCGTGTTGGAAAAGCCATCGCCGGTTTGCCAAGGTTTCCTGGGCATAGGGATGCATGACTGATCGTAGGATTTCGACGTAGCCTGCCCCGGTCAGCATTCCGTCTATCCGGTGTAGCGGACCTACGCCTTCACCCGAGAAGCAGCCCCAAACCATCACTGACTGACTGTGGCGAGCTGTTGGTAGACAGTACCGAGGGTTCAGTTTCTGGTTTTGGGGCCGTCTCACGTAAGTCATGCCGTCGGAACCAAGAAGGTTGACCTTGACTTCGTCACTAAACAGCACATTCCGCCACTGGTCTACACCCTAGTGACGGTACTGCCTAGCAAACGCAAGTCTGGCCTGCCGGTGCTGTAGCGTAAGCTTCGGCTTCTTGGCTGAACGATAAGCACGTAGACCGGCATCCAACAGCCGGTTGGTCACCGTGCGTGGTGTGACCGACAAGTTGAGGTCCTTTGTAATCCGCGTTGCTGGAGTAAACGGCGCAGACCTTGCCGCGTTCACAATGGCTCGGTCCGTGCGTGGCGTTGTCTTCCGAGGCCTTCCGCTGCTCCAGCGAGGCTCGGTGGAACCACGCTTAGCGTAACGCTTGAGCATGCGGCACACAACAGACGGCGGAATGTCGAGCGAAAGATAAATCTGCGCGTGTGACGCAACAGGCGAGACAAGTCATTGCATGACAGTGCACTGATATTAAATCACTATACTCACGTTAGTTTGTCCCTGCTCCGACATCCGGACGACATGGCCAATCTCCATAGCTGAATACACCTTGCGCGGCATTTCGGATCACAACACTTTATCACTTGCAAAGAAAACTTGAGATAAACAAACGTGGAATAGCGTTTACCTACTGGGATAACGAAGCCGATGCAGTCGACCCGAGCGCAGCTTCGTGCGTTCGGCAGATTGGAATCTCAAGGCCGCGACAAGGCTGCCGCGCTGTGATTGGCTCTCGCGCAGCAGGTGCAACTAACGGTACTGTGTTACATGCGCGAGGTGAGATGTGCTCGTTTTAAGCATCTCTAATCGCTAGCGCGAGGCTCGAATGCAAAGTTTTGAAATCAAAATTGCGTGATCTGTGGCGCTGTGCCGCGCAGGATCGAACACGTTCGTAGGCAAGCACTTTTTATCGCTTGAACGTTTATCGGTGTAAAATCAAAGCGGCGCGGGACCGTGATCGTATTGTTTACGTTAGTTCTTACGTAGTTAAAGGTTATGAAACTATTTTAGAATGTAGGTAACATAGGTTACACAATGTTTAGAAACTTATATTGATTAAACATTCACCAAAGATATGTTTAAATAATTGTTTAAGTGTTTAAAGTCAAAAAAATATTTAAAATGATATTGCCTTTTCCATATTTGCTATGATTATTTATGCAACTGTAGCCCCTATCTCTCTCTGGGAAAAAAACACAAACGCAAGACCTTGCGTAAAGCTGTGACTAGCGATTCAGGGGGTGTACAAGTGGTAATAAAAGTTTTAAGAGAACTTGATTGGGAGCAGTCTTAATAACGACAGAATTTCTTTTACGCTTCGCTTTGACTATCGTCTAGAACAGGGGTCACCAAACTACGGCCCGCGCACGATGGAGCGAAGCCGGGAAAAAATCAAAAATTCATTTTTGGATTTCAGAAAAATGATATATGAGGTGGAATCGCATACGGATTTGTTTATTTAACCATGGTTTAATCTGCCGTCTAGCGTTCATTTTGGATGAACCGCATTCATTTGTCATTCATTTGTGTCAAATTAAACCATGGTTTAAAACTAAACAAACCATCCCCACCAACATTTCGCTATGGAAAATGACCGCTGCTTTTCTGTGAAGTTATCGGCTACTTTTCCTATTAAAGCAGCTCCGTTCATTTCAGATGCAGCACCGGAGTTCATGAAATAATTGAAGCGTATGAAATAATTAATGAAATAATTCAACAAATTTAAGCTTTGTTTTGAACCTTTGCAAAAAAATGTGAAAAAATTCAAAAAACATTTCAGAACTCTTGTTCCATTTGTTTCTTTGTCTTCTGTTCTGTTCTGCCTTTCTCGTTCTGCTGCCTCGCTCCCCTCTGCGGTCCTCTTGTAACCTCCTGATGTGTTCTGCTCGCCTGGTAGCAGGTGTTCCGCCGTTCCTTCGGCTTTGGGAGTTGATATGTTGCCTGAGGGTGAAAGATGTATATATTTTGACTTTGTTATTAAAGTTTTTACTTACCATTTGATTCTGCCAGTCCGAAGCGTGTGGGGTGTTAATCTCGAATTGTTCCAGTAGTCCACCGAGAATCTTGTACACCCTCGGGTTTAACTAGGGTTTTCTTTGACCGCTTTGGTGTTTGCGTGATAGTACACGGACGCGTCGCTTGATACACACATGTGTATAACGCACGCGCGTTGACCTTGTAAAAAGAACCGCTAACAAGAACCAGCTGATTCTTGTTTTGCCACACTGGTGTGGCGACAACCGATCGCACCGTATGATTATCTTTGTTATATTTTCGCGCAGCATTAAATATACATATGCGCATGGAATTTCTTTGTGTTTTCATAACAGTTGTTCTTCACATTTTTAACATGTAATAAAAGGTACTAAAATATGACCGCAAAATGTTTGATTTAAATTTCTATAAAAACAGTGTACTGCCGGCGTCATTAACAGTGACCAAGCGATTAAGTTGCATGCTTTTGTGTAACATGTGCTTTTTACGGTAAGAACATGCAAAACGAAAGTGGATGCGGAGCAAAGAACAATACGAATGATCAAAGATGTACTTTTTCCTCCACGAGGAACTTTGCTTCATACCTAGCTTGCAATATATTACAGATAAGAAATTATTTGGATATATGGCCTTAGCAGCCGGTCCTTTAACATTAATAGAGGTCTATGTCACCAGATTAGCTTGCGAACGCCCAGGAAGCTGGATTCAATAGCCCTACTGGTGTAAATCCTCGACGAAGAAGAAGAAGAAGAAGATAAGAAATTACTTTTACAAAGATAGGCCATGCCAAAATCTGGTTAAAAATATTTGCACAGCTACCCATATCCACTACTTACTGCAAGTTGCAATGATTTTTTTCAGATTTCGATGTCACATCGCATTTTTCATTGCTTAACATTTGATTGTTTCATGAGATTACTTCTTTTGGAAACTAGTAAAGATCTACACACAGATCTATACACCGATTGGAGACAGTATTCGTAAGTAACGGATAAAAATCTAGCTCTTATCAAAAGCTAGTTTTGTGTGCAAAATACGTTCCAACATCTTCTTCCGCCGGAAACATAATCGTTTCCCAGCATAAGGTGAAATCATGTATTGACAGTTCAAAAGAGAGCAGGTTAATGACACTCCTTAGTCAAAATGCATTCGTTTTTTTTAATGCTGGTTACCCTAATATAAATACATGAACTCGTGTAGCAACTGCTCAGGTGGATAGAAAATTAATCACTGCCGGACAAAGATTACCGTTACTTTGTAATTAACATTTGAACTGAGAAACACGGCCTTAAAGTTTGCATTAAAAAATAGACAAATTTTCGTTGACGATAAGAAAAAAGTCAACCAAGTATATTGAATCAAGTAAATTTTATTGAAGATTACATATTTTTAGTACTTTCAAAATAACTTCCGACGGCCAGTTGGCCTTGGCCGAAACTTTTGCCATAGCCAACCAAACCAACCATTTGGGAATGTTTTCAGTTGTTGTAAATGTTTTTTTTCGATTTGTTGTAGTTGATAGGCATGAGCAAGGTGAGCAGTGTGGGATATTTCAATTATATTTGACCCGTTCAACTCCTCCGATCCTCTTTACGATTTACTGTGGCTAGGTATGTCCAAACCACTGAATCGTACTCTTTATCGTGTTTTCTGATAAAGTTGATTTATTCCGGAAGACACTGCACATTATACACTTATAACAGCGACTTTGGGCAAATCCTTCTCGCTGGTTTTAAGTCCCGATATGCCGTTCTTTGGGAGTTTAGGGACCACAAAACACTTTAAATATACTGTAACAAGCTTCAAAAGTAATATAAAGTACTAGGCTTTTTTACTACTTGTCGCCATCTGGTTTTACATAATCGTTGGTCACGTGGTCCTCTATTAAGCTGGATGTTTAACACACAATCAAACCTAGATTGTTGTTTTCAAACTTGTTCTTAATTCAAACGAAATGCTACTCTTTGATTTGCTTTTAACAGAAAGTTGCTAACGTGTTCCGTTTTTTCATGAAAAGTCGTTAAAATTTGTCTCATTTTTTAAATGCCAACGTTATTGTAATATTAAAGAAATGCAAACGTTCGTCACTCATCAAGATTTGATCGGTATAAGGACAGTCTATGTCGATTATTTAAAAAATAAAACGCCCCACTTTTGGACATCTTTCACGCCCGAAGGTAAAACTCGAAAAAGAATTCTATATTTCAAATATCAAATGGCGAACATGAATCCTTAACATCAAACACCTCGCTATAATTGGCGTTCGAGATCATTGATTCAAATGATCAATGTATCGCTGGGATATATTTTCGATGTTTTGAATATAATGGACACACTTTGTGAATAGCCGAACATATGTTAGTTTGATTGATTGATTTGATGTTAGTTAAGGGGTCCGCGACAGCCAAGCGGTAGCGCCGTTTAGAAAATCGGCCCATGAGCGCCGGAGCTCACCACCTCGACGGCGTGGGTTCGAATCCCAACCGAGACCCGACCCTACCCTGTACGAGAGGACTGACTATCCACGTACAACAGGGAAACAAGTCTCGTAAGCCCTTAACGGGTAGGCATGAGGTCGTTACGCCAAGAAGAAGAAGAAGAAGATGTTAGTTTGATATGCATTCGTTTATTGCCGTATTATTGTTTATTGGTTGTTAGTTTGATATGCCCTTCTTATAACATATCTTGAGCCAGCAACTAGCAAACTTTTAATTTGTTTTTCTAGCGCTGAAATTGCTGATATACATGTGCATGTGCATGCGCAAACAGATCATTCCGAGCTAACAGATAAATGTCATCAATAAATTGAATAATATTTGTCTATTTTCTCGTTGTCATTATAAGTATGTAACAATTATACGATTTTGTAATAAAGTACATGAAAACTTTCCCACATATAGAAATTCTGTCGAAGGATTCTTTATTCTATCTAGTGTTGCCTTGAAGAGACCGCTCGAGAATGCTTCGAATGCTTTTGAAATCATACATCTTTGATCAAATAAAAAACAATCATTTCTGAGGCAATTGAGATGATATAAATATTATTGCATAGGTATTTAGTGCGACTATCTTTTGTCTGAATGATGCACTTGGCTAGGAATAACCATTAAGGAGCTATTTTTGTTTTATTTCTTCTCTTTATAGTGCATCGATGATAGATTTGAAAGCGTCAATGTTGTTTACATTGGAAAATGTTCTACCGTTGGTGGCAGCGCCGGTGCCATCCAAAGTTCAAAAATACACTTTCCGTTCAAACTGTAACGGTTTATGCTTTCCATCCGTCGCTTTGTTTCATTCTTCATGCAAAGTTTCACTCAAGAGCGGGTTGAAAAATTTCGGCGCTGCAGCGCGAATGCGACGGGGCATAAGTCAGTCGCTGCGTCTCGCTCCGATCCACGAGGATAGGCCTGAGTTCATTCAAAATTGGTAGTAGGGATTGTCACGCACTCTAGGGTTCTGCGGGTAAAAGTTTCGAGCAGTATAATAAACCATGGTTTCTGGCATCGCATACGCTCTGACTTCAGCGTTGACGATGGTTTATTATATGATGTGTCTGGGGTAGTTGTTTAATAAACAAATCTTCCGCGCAAGATATTTTATTGTAAAATATCAATACGGAAGTCGATATTTTTGTGGAACTAGGCAAAAGAATATACATTTTTTAAAATGGAGTGGATGAAAAGCTTTAATAAAATAATTTAATAAAAAAATACAAATAAATACCGGTTATGTCACCGATGGGCAAACGAGTGTTTAAAGAACATTCGGCAAATTTCATAACACGTAACCACTTTTTTCAACGATACCAATAAAATTTAATTGTATTTAAGGGGCTTCATCTTATTGGATGGTGAGCCGGTTGTATGAACAAAGGCGAGAAATGGTTCGAAAACATTTTCAGGAATTTTGTGATACAAATCAGAGGAAACGAACTAGTGTGAATACCTAACCACTTTTCCCATTGATATAAATAAAATTTAGTTGTATTTAAGGGGCTTCACCAAATTGGGTAATTCTGCCCTTCCGCAAACCGAATCACTTCCGGTTGTATGAACGAAAGAGAGCAATGACGTATTGCACAAAAATTTCTTCAGGAATTTTATGATACAAACCAGAGGAAACGAACGAGTGCGAGCAAGGTACGTTATATTTTTTGGCACAATCTTCTTAGAATTTTAATGCAGCTTGCAGCCTAGCCGTGTACTTTGTTTCGACTAGGTAAAACGGCCTGGGTACAGGGCTAAGCAATGAAACCATTCTCTCAAGCTCTTACATTGAAATTTTGCAAGCAGTCTTGTAAGATGGTAATTGTTCCTGCCAGACGCTAATGAGAACATAAATTTAGCCGAATGTAGAACAGGCGATGTTTTGGGGCTATGTTGATAGTTTTTGCAATTTCAAATATTTCCATTGCTTTCGCATAGCAAGATCTATGCTCTTAATAACTTCAATATTTGCTTACATGAAAAGATCTAGAGACGTATCTCTTGCAAATATTCCAGTTAAGGGTGTGAAGATAAACCGACTAACATAATAAATACGTGAAAATGTAAATTTATAATAGTTTTGCTATTTGCAGACCTCTTCGATAGATTGCACTTAATGTTGCAATTATCTTTTTTAAAACTTCACTCAACAAACCATTTCCATTTGTTTGTTTCGATTGTGAGTCCTTATCCTGGCCAGTTCTACTTCCGTTATGCAAACTTTCATAGCGGACCCATTCCCACACTAATTTCATTGCAAGAGTCCCTTTGGCACTCTTATCAAGAAATGTTTTTCAAGTTTTAAAATCAAATTTGAAGAGCTGGGAAGTATTTCCACAACAGTCGATTTGATTTGCAATCTTTCTCCTGGTAGCGAACCTACAGGATGCATAAAGGAGTTGGGAAACGATTTGAGGGAATGGAACAATTGTTCTTGACAGTGAAACCATGGTGTTTTGTCTTTAAAAATTCGGATTGTTTAAATTGTGAAGCAAAGACATGCGCCATTTTATTGCCAAACAGAAACTTTTCCGGCTAATTTCGTTAAATGATTACGATAAAAGTACCCAGCTGTACGACTGTAACGATGCTGTTGTGTTAACCGTATGCTGGAGAACGTTATCTTGCACCACCATCACGCGTAGGTTGCAATGAGAAGTGCTGAAAAGTATTTTGCGATGCGCAGAAAAATTTTCTTAACATAACTCTGAAAGAACGTAATTGTTTCATTCCCTTCCTTTTACACATTTTGAATAAAAGAAATTGTGTAGCATGTTCACGCTTTGCTTTGTTTTATTTTTCGGCAAAGTAACCATCGAAAAGCAAAGTAGCCATCGATTACCAAAAAATCGTTCAACGTTCATCAAATCGTTCAAACAATCAGAGCGCTAGAAAAATGTCCCCTTCCTTATAGTATCCATAGCAACAGCATAGCGCGTGGGGAGACCTTACGCATTAGCACAGTGCATCTCGCTTTCGCGCCCGTTTCGCTAGTTCAGCTGTGCTATTGCTATCCAATGCCATCTTGATACGTATCAGTCGAACCAATCTTGTCAACCAGTGCAGTTAGAATCAGAAATCGGAAGCAAACATGTAAGTAAGAACCCATAAGTTTAAAAATTGTTGGCTTTAATATGTTTTTTCCATAGGCAACAATCAGGGCAGAGAGCCACCAAAACTCAACAGCAAAAATTGTTGGAGCTGATGGAACAGAATCCAGAAATTGCGACTGGTACATCAAAAAGTAAAGCTACCAGTTTTTGGGACGATGCGCAATGCTTTGCAATTAAACGCCATGGGACCACCATTCAAGACGGGCAAGGACTGGCTACAGGTGAGTATATTTAGTTCTCATTTTGGAAAATGAGGTTCAATTTACTTATACCATATTTATTATTCTTTCATAGACATGGATCCAGAAAAAGTATAACACCAAACGGAAGCTGACCGAAAACAAAAAACAGCAAAACTTGACTGGAGGAGGAGTAGCAAAATTACACGCAATCGATGAAGGCGACGAACGCGTGTTGGCTGTGGCAAATTTGGAGAAAAGTGTCACGGCGGTACCCGAATCCATTTGTCTAGGAGTCCCCAACGTAGATCAAACGGAACAGCAGCCAGGGCCATCAAAACGTCGAATTGAAACCACCAATTTGAACCAACCACCGCAAAAGAAAACAGTGACCTGTACCGATACAAATGTTGACGGTCCAATTTTAATAGATTTAGAATCCGACAGCAGCCTCCCACAACAACCTATTGCCGATGACTTTCCAGAACAGCAGGGAAACAGGAGACCACAGCCTGATTTTACAAAAGCTGTTTTGGAACAAAACGAAAAAATCATCAAAAATTTAGAAAGTTTAAATGAATTGGCCAGAACATTTGTATATGGCACATTACATTTTCAGAAAGAATTACTAGAAGTACTTAAAAAACCGTAGTTAGCTAGTTAGTTATTTTCTAAATCTTAAGTTAAGTTTAAGATAGTTTTAAGTTCGTCATTACTTTTTTCCAAGTTTATTGTTATTTCTACTGTTAGTTGTAATTTTGTTTCAAATTTAGAATAAGTTACTTTATAAATTGAACAATAGAAGTAAAACAATAAATGAACTACATTGAAAACATCTCTAATTTAATCAAAACAAAATCCGAACAATTTATCAGTATCAATCAATTGAAGAGCTTTTATTCCTCATACTGCTCTTCTTCTGCTCCATTGTACATTATACACAGATTGTGCAAGGCACAACAAACGTTTATAATATGCACACATTTTGGGGGTGCATATCTGAGAAGGCGTTCGCCAAGAAGGCATCTAAATTTCCCTTTGAGAACACCGAATGCGTTTTCTATAACTGAACGCGCTTTGGCATGCCTTTGATTGAATGTTGCCTCAGGTGTATTTGCGGCAGCATTTCCCTGCCATGGCTTGGCAGGATACGCAGAGTCACCTTTGAAGAGGATAATATCAATTATTAATGGCAGTTGAAATATGTTACGAAAGTCAATCAAAACAAACCTAGTAATTTAAACATTCTGTCCCCACTCCGCCACTTTTGCTCAAAATATGCATAAGCAGGACTTATGCTGAAGATGCAAGAATCGTGGTTTGATCCTTTAAATCTGGCATCTACGAATCTTATTCGGGCACGCCACACACACCGCGGTTGCCGCAGCATCTCAAGCTCTACCGCTCCAGAGCTTTTTAAACACAGAAATGGTGGGTTTTTCGTTTTGTATGGGAATGACAACGCAGCGCGTTGTCAAAAATTTTGGATCGAGCACTTTTTTGAACGCCAGAAACGCCTTCAATTTCAAGAAAAGGGACGTTACAATTATTGATATGAAGTTATTTTTCATTAAACGATACCATGTTGTTATTTATTGTTCGTATTAAGATGGTATTCATCATTCGCGATATTTTTAGTAGTTTATTATTCCAAAACTTCATGTGAATAATAAATGTTTCTTATTTTGAATTTACTTTCCCTTGTTGACAATGGTGAAAAGGATTGAAGGAATACTTCTAGAAATAATTTAACTCCCTCGGTGTGTTTTCTTGTTACTGGGGGTACTTTAACATCCGGCACCCGGCGCGGTTCCTCCGGCATTTCCCATTCCATGTCTTTCACCGCAGACACCGCTTTCTCTCCTCAAGGCTTCTGTAAACTTTTCGCCAAGCACTTTCCAAGCGTTTTCGTTGGCCAGGCTCAGTCGGCGGCCCCTGGCCCTACGGGCCTTGCTCATACCCCCCGTGACATCCTCACTTGCAACCTGCTGGAGATCAGCGAGGATGTTTGGTGTGGTGCATAATTACGGACACTTGCTCTATGCTGACGATGTAAGGTTATTCCTTCCCATATCCTCTCCTTCCGACTTCTTACTCCTTCAAGAATCCCTCCACCGCTTCTCCGACTGGTGCTCCGCGAATGGATTGACTCTCTGCACATCGAAGTGTTGTGTCATATCCTTCAGTCGATCCGCTGGGGTGACCCACCACGACTACTGTATTGGTAGCGTAGCTTTGTCGCGGGTGTCGGCTATCAAGGGTCTTGGGGTATGGCTGGACGTCACCTTGCCCTTCTGCGTGCAGATTGAAGATATTCAAGGCCAACCGTATGCTGTGGCTTGTTTCTCGCCTAGCGTCGGAGGTGCGGGACCCGCGCTGCTTGCTGGCGCTTTACTGTTGCTGGGTCAGACCTATCCTCCGTGGTATGGACCCAACAAGCCTTGGGATGGTTGAAGAGGGTGCAGAGATGCTTCACACGTCCGGCTTACAAGTCGTGGTGTCAAATATTGGGGCTATCCTCGATTCGGACTCGCCACCGGAACACTCAAGCTATTTTCATCACCCAACTTCTCCTGCACTCCACTGACGCTCCAAAACTCCTGTCCCATATTCCTCTGTATGTCCCTTCCTATATCCTTCTGCAAAGGTCTCCTCTCCTTATTCGCACCCGCCGTACACATTCCTCCCAGAATGATCCAATTTGTCTGCGCCATGTCTTCCTTCCATAGCTCTAGCTACCTGTTTGACTACAACGTCTTCATCCCTTCCTTTCGTTCACGTCTTACCAATATAATAAAACCATTATCAGTAAACGTTGTAGAATGTCTTCATAGAATGGAAATATAACGTCGCATATATAAGTGTAAATTTATAACGACCTAATACAGTTTCCCTATCATTGAAACGAGAATATTAGAACACTCGCTTAGTTGTCCGTTATAGTTAACGTTGAATATTTGAATTGTTTTGAAAAGACAAATCAGAGCTTTCGGAAGAACGGGACATCTTTGAGATAGAGTGAGGGGCTTCGCGGGTATGCAAAACGCGCTAGGATCAAGCAAATCGAGTAGTTTCTGCGTTGTCAAATTTAACAACGCGCTGCGGAACGCGGTCTGTGTGGCAGCGGCGATTAGTTTTCGATGGTCGCATATCTGGAAAATCAGTTATTTATCATTACGTATTCAAAAAAATGTGGAATGGTTCTAAGTTACCATCAACACATTTAAGCTATAAAAGCCTTTCCGGTTGAAGTACGAGACTCGATCCTCTGTTGGGGCTAGAATACGTATATGCGAGCCGTCGACGCTCATCACTACACCCGGGATTTCGGATCTTTCATAAAAGAATGTTCTCGCACTAGTTTTTTCTTCTTCGGTCATTTCTAACGTAATGAACCGAGATAATTCCTTCTCCATAACTTTCAATGTCTCGTCGAACATTTCCGAGAAAGTAGACTGCCCCATTGGTATGGTAAAATCAGTGCCAACACCTTGCTGGTACGATCATTGGGCCAAAAGCTTTAGCGTGGCCGCTAGTTTTTGCTTCGCAGTCAAACCTCTGTTGTGATGTGGGGTGATCTGCACAGCAATCAAACCAAGGATTTTCTTAAATGTATTTTTCGTAACTCTGAAATTACGAATGAATCTAAAATTGAACAAGAAACTCATTAGAAACTTGTCTATCATGAGAAAACATCTCTTGTTTGTTTTCACTTACGCTCTGTCCGAAAGAGTCATTGGATCTAGTTCTGCTCGTAGTTTTCTACGATATACCACCAAATCCACTGGATTGTTTTCCGTGGCGAGAATTAGTGGCAGAATATTCATATTGAGTAAATTTATCTTTTAACGTAATAATTTGTAATAACGTGCACACAAATCAAAGCGAATGACAGAATGACTAAAGGTTATACATACTAAAGAAGGTTAATTATTTTACAGTTTGATGTTTTCCCAATCATTTAGTTATTTATTCACTAAATGTAAAGAAAAATGTACCAATACCAAGAAAATGACTAGTAACAATTTTAAAGCACCAAAAAGAAACTAAAAAAGATCTTTTTTTATTATAAATTGTTTAGAAAACGGTCAAATTATCATTTTTAATTGATTGCAATCAAAGTGTCAAAATGGGCTTCGTGTCAAAAGTGCACCCCAACATATACCTCTTGGGTATACTTTCCTTGTCATTTGACAGTTCATAAGGTGCTCGGCTAAACGATGGTTTAACATTTAACCATGGTCAATTGAAACAGTACGCGATACCAAATTCGAGCGGTTAAAATAGACCATTGCTTAATTTAAGCCATGGTTCAAAATTAAACAAATTCGTATGCGATTCCACCTATGGTTTCTTAAACGTAAAAAGGGAAAGACAAGCCAAGTCAATGACAAAGAATGAAATTTAGTTTGGTTTGGTTTGAATGCATTAGGACGCTTTTTCTTGTTCTACAGCTCACAAACCCATCTTTTTATACCCAAAATTCTTATTAATAATGTACCCTACACTAACATTTTGTCCTGTTTGTACCCTTACCTGTAAAAGTTGAAGTTAGTCTTCAAGAGTTGGTGAATCACACTGGGTGTAGAATAATTGAAATGCAAAAAGCAGAAATCTTGCGACACCTTTCATCTTCTTTGTGTGATTCACTAAGCATCGTATTATTGTGCTCGTGAGGCATTGACGGATCTAGTGGACACAGCATTTACAATCAACCGTTTCATGGTTCCGCAATGCTGCATCAGACAGTGAATTACTAGTATCGGCATTAACGCCTATCCATCTTTCGTTCATTAGTGACGATTCAGATATCATCTGGATAAACTTGATGCCCCAAAGTGTTAGGTTTTGCAGGCCAATTGCGATCGAGCGAGAGAGTCAAAAGAATAAGTTATACAAACAGTAGACGAAATCAAAAGCCAAATTACCAGGTTAGTTCCTTATACAATCCAGCTAAATGAAACAAGTTATGTGGTGGTAAACTATTCATTTTATATGAGTTTAATTGATAGAGTGTCGGTTGAATATGCCAATTTTTTCTGTCTATGCAAACATGGTGCAAAACCAACAGAAATAAACAGTGTAGAGCACTTAGAAAATGGATTTATTCCAAATCCTGAGAATTTATCTAATGGAATATCTCTACTGCACTGTTGGATGAGGTTTTTCGAACGCTTGCTTCACATTTCGTACAGAATTGAAGTTAAAAAATGGAAGGTTACTAAAAATTATAAGAAACATGCACAAGGATCGAAAAACATTGTATTGGAAAAGATGTACAAAAATTTGGTGTTAAAGTAGATGAACCAAGGCAAATGGGTGGAAATTTAGAAAGGTTTCGAACTTATAGAAAGGTTTCGAAATATTTTAATAGCCATTAACTGTTCACAGCCTTTAAATCCAAAAACTATTAGTCTATATTGCAAAGACACATACATGTTTAACATACATCATTACAATCCGGTATACAAACTCCAGTAACTGAGTGGTTCCATTAGACAGTACGATTGAGCGAAGCAAGCACGTAAACGAGATGCACTGATCTCACGCTTTTCTTACGCTTAGATAGCAATATAGCAACGCACGAGCGAATCGTGCGCGAAAACGAGATGCACTGAAAAATACCGGTTTTCCCACGCGTTCTGCTTTTGCTAAGGATACTAAGGATGGAGGGGAAATTTTTGTTGCGCTCTGATCGGATGAACGATTTGATGAGCGAGTTTTTGGTAGTCAATGATTACTTTGTTTATCGATGGTTGCTTTGGCGGAAAATAAAACAAAGCAAAGCGGAAATCTGCAGACACAGTTTCATTCAAAGTTTGTAATAGGAGGGAAATGAAACGTTTTTCGAAACGTTGCAATCAAACGTTGCATTTACTCTTGGAAAAAAGATGGTGTTACAACGTGATGAACATAACCAACACAGAATAAAATTAACAGTAAAACTTCATCTACATGGTTAGACCCTGCAAGCGGGCCGTGTTACCGGACCCTGTAACCGGGATCTGTTAACGGGCCCTTTAAACTGGGTCCTATAAACGGACACTGTAACCGGGCCCTATAAACGGGCCGTGTTACAGGGTCCTGTAAACGGGTTCATTAACCGGGCACTGTAAATTGGCCGTATTACCGGGTCCTGTAAACGGGCCCTTTGAACGGGCACTATAAACGGGCCATGTCAACGGGCACTGTAACCGGGCTCTGTAAACGGGCCGTGTTACTAGGCTGTAAACTGGCCCACTTACCGGGTCCTGTAAAACGGGTCCTGTAACTGGGCCGTGTAACAGGGCCGTTTTACCTAGTTAGTACAAAATGCTTTCTACTGTCCATAAAGTTCTTACGCATGTAGGTGGAATCATTGTAAATGACCAGAGCACCATTGGGAACCTTAGGAGAGGAAGCAGCAGAAAGTAGAAATAAAATATACAGAAGGGATCGAAGAAAACACGCCAGTAAAATGTAACGAGAATTCAATATTAAAGACATTTTTATGAGAGCATTACAACCATCCGATCCATACATTTCAACAATATCTCTGGCTAAATCGTTGAAAAATAAAAAAAAAATCTCAAACCCAGACGCAGTAAAAACATTCTTCGTAGATTACAGTTCCTCAATAAGTAACAGACCCTTGCCAATTAAAAACCAAGAAGATGATGGTACCAGTTCAGAGTAGTATGTCTTAGTTAGGAGACGTTATGTTCGCGTTAGATGCTTTAAATATGAATTATTTTCCAGATAACAATATTTTGAATGAAAGTTTGTAGTAAATTTAGTTTTTTTTAATCAAACTAAAAAAAATCTTTAAGTTAATGTAAAAAAAAAAAAGATTGAAAAAATAATGCTCCCATAGAAAAGTCAAAAAATATGAGGTTTTTGCAGCGCCACCTGGCGGGATTGTCCAGAAACATCATAATTTAGTGTAATATAATAGTATTACACGATATTACAATGAAAAAAATGCAAAACATTTGATTCCGAATTTTATCCCGGAAATTTGCTCTTTTCGCTCCATAGTGCCGCGGGCGCATGCGGAGACCCTCTCCTCCTTGGTGGCCTAACGCTACGGGGTAAAAGAGTAAATGAGGCCCCGGGCTAGATTCTCCTCTTCCTACTGGTTCACATTAAGCGCCTGAAGCTATGCAAAGCGCGACGCATGCATACTTTTCAAATATTTGATCGCTAACGGTTCGCTTAAAAGAACATAACGGTTTAAACTAATCACGCAGTGAAGGTTGAATGCGGGTTAATATACTTTTACATGTTAAGTTACTGTAACTTACTAGTAACTAAACTATACCACACATGATGGACAGCATGAAACAATGAGTTTAGCCGAAGGAATGATTTGGAAACGGCGGCGCGCCCGCAGCGAGCGCAGCGAGCGGACTGCGCTAGGTCTACTGAAAAAGAGAGTTTGTTATAGTTTTGAGAAATAAGGGGGGCCCGTGGGCCCCCCTCATACCGCACCCCTAGGTTGATTGCGTAGCCGAAAATAACGGTACACACTACGATTCAAATACTCGTAGGTTGAATTTAACGAATTAATGTATCACCAATTGCATACATTCAGTTTAAACGTCCACAAGAGGTGTAGCCACGATCGAAAACATGGCGGCCGGGGCCTCATTTACTCTTTTACCCGCTACGGTTATTCCACCCAATGCGGCCCGCGTTAAAAACCAGTTTGAAGACCGCTGGTCTAGAAGGACACAGCGTGTTTAATTATAATTTGTTTTTTGTTTTCTTGGGAGAAGGGGGGAGATACACTGGGCAGAAGTTAATCCGAACGCTCAAAAAATGAGCATGCGTCCGACTTTGTGGTCAATTTTAGAGTACTTAGAATTGATAACAATGATTTTTCATTGCTTCTTGGTGCACCTTCCTACGTGCGTGCAAAAAGAACGGTAAAAAAATCGTCCCCAAGGGGGGCAATTTGACGACCAAACGCAAAGTCGGACAGTTAGATTTCATCGTATTTTTGTTAGCTACAGTACTGGGTATTGAAAATCAGACACTTCGAATTCGGACACTCTTCCTACTTTGTGACGCATTTATCAGTTTCCTAGAATTATAAAACGCCATGAAAACTGTGCAATGGGCTTCTTCTACTTCCCTTCTACACGATATTAGGGCCTATTACGAGACTCGAACAACTCTCTCATCACACGGAAACCGCCGCCTCGAACGTTAGAGAAAATTGCATTATGGTCACTTGTTCGAGTCGATGAAAGTTTCATCGATTTTTTTCCAAGCGCAACTGTCAAAGTGGTGTGAATCGAATCGGACATTTACTGTTCGGAATTTACTATTGGAACTCCCGTGAGGTCTCTTCGATTGAACTTTTTGGCACTTTCCGTAGCACTAGACTTACGGATAAAAATTTGTCGAATTCGAGATCCCGTACGAGAACCGTAATGCAATTTTTCCCAAATGGTTCGACAGATTACTTAGATCGACAAAAAAGTTCTCGAACGGGAGCCGAACGGAAACTCGAAGATGAGCCATAATGTGACGTTTGTGAACAAATGTGACGTTCGAGTTGGAAATTCTCGAACGTTCGAGTCTCGTAATAGGCCCTATTGTCGAAAGAGAATCGAAAATACTCTTTTCTACGAAAAAAAACGGGGAGCAAATGAAAAAAGTCTTCATATCACGCTGGGCATTCAAAGTTGGACAATTCGATTTTCTAAGAATTTTCGTAAGATACGAACAATTTTTTGCGAGGTATAAGCTAGAACGTATCACTGCTTTCAGTAGTGGATTACCAATTTGTAGAACAAGTACGTTTTAACGATGCCGAAGCAAACAACTGTTGGAGTTAGAAAAATTGTAATTTCTAACATGGAGAAGGGTAAAAGTGTTAGAGTAATCAGTGAAATCACCAATATAAGCAAATCTACAATTTACGACATAATTAAAGATACAAAAATGACGGTAAAATAGCTTATAAAAAGCTCACCAACGAATCAAAACGCAAAATTGATGATAGAGATGGACGACACATTATGCGACTAGTTCGATCCAATCCCTTCCTGGCCTCTTCCGACTAAAAACAGAACATTAGAGATACTCGGGGCATTGATGTTGATTCTTCAACAGTAAGACGTTATCTAAGAAAACATAATTTATTTGGTAGAGTGGCTATAGAAAAACCGGTTATATCGGAAAAGAATAGAGTGCTGCGGCTCCAGTTCGCCAAAAAGTATATCAATTAAGATATAGAATTTTGGTCGAAGGTTTCACGGTGACCTGTTGCAATTAGATGTTTTATGCTATTGAGTTTGTTATTATTGTTTCTGGCAGGTTCTGTTCACGGACGAGACAACAATTAATCTTTACGGATCTGATGGCCGCCGCTAAGTGTGGAGAAAATAAGGGGAAGAATATAATGCAAAATTTACCATTAAAACCGTAAAACACGGTGGAGGATCCATCATGTTATGGGGTTGTATGACTGCAAAAGGTGTCGGCAAAATTCATGTTATACGTGGAATCATGGATGCTGCGTTTTATATTGATATCCTGAAGGCAAATGTTCAGCCTAGCGTTGAACAATTGGGCATAGCGAATGACTTTGCATTCTACCAGGACAATGATCCGAAGCATAAGGCCTGGATGACAAAAGGGAAGAAGGGAAGTAGAAGAAGCCCACTGCACAGTTTTCATAGCGTTTTATAATTTATTAAAAAAATTTTTTCATTATTAAAAAGTTAAAACTTCAAAAAGTAATCACAAAATCGCAGGAGAACTGTTCTTTGCAGCACACAATTCATGAAAGGGGAGGAAGAACCAATCGATTTAACCGGTTTACAAATGCCGTGTTAAGGAAAGCAACTGGGCAGTGAGTTGCAAGGATAAAGAAAGAGGTAAGAGTGTGGATAATTAGTGTATGCGGCTAATCGTTCATGGAATGGAGCGGACGAGGGTAAAGATAGTGGGGAAGGTATGGCTAGTGGTGGTGGATAGCAGGTAAGGTACATCATACAAACGATTACCACTGGTAGGCAGGTGCGTCTGGATAGGCAAGCATCGTGTGGTAGACAGCATTGTTCTAATTCTAAAGAAAACGTATACCACACATGCTGACGTTATTTTTAGTGTCTCTGTTTTGCCTTATTCGGTATCGTTGAGACGTGATTGAACGTTGCTAGAATCGCCGGCAGAACTAAAAGCAGTGCTACCGGCTAACGGTTTAAGGTCCGTCTGGTGGAAGCTTTTGAACTGGTTAGATCGTGGTCATATGGTGATAAGTCGTCAATTTGATTGGTGTAGTTGGGTGTAGTTAAAAACATGAGTGGAGATTGGATTGTAATGGAGAGTGGGGAAGATAAGTCGTGCCGGGATGAGACGGTGGATAAGAATTTGCTGGATGGCGCCTGGCCCATCCAACAATTTAAGGAAGGGTTGCCGGTGGCTGAAAAAAAAGATGGAGTGGATACGGTACAAAGAACAATTTGAAAGGATCGTGGAATGTAAGGGTGGAGCGTCACCGAAAATAAAAATGAATGCGTTAAAGGTGTTCGCGGGAGACTATCTCCTGAAAATTATAGAGGGGCAGGAATGCGTTTTGGCAGGAGACGAATATAGAGGGACAGTTCAAGCAGTGGATGCCTATTTTGATGGAATGTGTGATACAATGAGAGAAAGAATTAAGTTGAGGGAGATGAGCATGCGTAGTGAGGAATGGTTTAGGGTGTTGAGATTGGAGCGGCAGGCGAAATTTTGCGGTTTTGATGAAAAGCAGAAAGAATACGAAGTAGTGCAGCCCATATTGCGCACATCGGTAGCGGCCATAGCTGGAAAGCTGTATTAAATGGCCGAGGTTTTGGAAAATGACATTAACAGAATTGTAAAGCTAGGTAAAAGGTTGGACGCATCCAGGCAGGAGGATTTGTAACGGGTCTGGAGCGGCAGTTTTGGTTCAGCGGTTGGAGTGACTCAGGGTGGAGAGAGGTTGTTGATTGCGGACACGTAAGAAGGCCAACACCCGAATGGTCCCATACAATAGGGAAGGCGGCAGATACAATAGAGAGTATACAAATGCCGTGGATCTTAAAGAAACGTTACTAAAAGTGTTTGTTAAGTACTCTTGATCAGGCAGGAATTGACACTACCCTAACGTAAACAAAAACACTGCATTAGCCATGTATGGGCCCGAACCCGGCATAATCAAAAAAGGGAACTAAAAGAGTTAGGTAAAAATGTTATAAAAATTAGTTAGAAATAAAAATCACTTTCTTCTACCGAAAAACACCCGGGTAAATATCGCAACATCGAACCATCCCGAATTATTGTGAAAGAAAATCGCGCAAGAACATTGGTACCGTGACCAGGATCACTTTAAAACAAACTTTGGTGAATTTCATTTCAGTGATTCCGTTTCATTACGCGATACACTTTACGTACGCCGTTGTAATTCAAAATGCCCGCGTAACCCATTATTCTTTCGCCGAGAAGAGCGATCCTTCTCGTTTCGCTTAGCCGGTACGAAAACTTCGTTCGCGATTTTCAACGAAACCGTGATCTTGTTGAAGTAGAAGAACGCATAGCGAAGTTCGAAAGAGTGAGTGAAGATCTGGAGAAGCTGCAGCAAGAGCTTGAGGACGGAGCTACAATCGAGGAGGAAGTCAAACAATCCAAAAGTTCCATTACTTGCGCGCCGCGATTAAGGGTGAAGTGCCACAACTAATAGAAGCGATCACTATTAGCGCGGAAAATTATGAGTTAGCATGGCAGGCATTAACGGCGCGCTACTGAAACGAATATTTACTCAAAAACCGTAATTTACAAGCACTATTCACTATGACGCCCGCGAAAAGGGAAACGACGGCACTGCACCTCTTAGTGAACGAGTTTGAACGGCACAAGAGAACCCTTTTGAGGTATTTTGCTCGAACACTTGTTGTGCACCAAGTTGCCAACAAGCGCACTGAGGGATTTCTTCGACAAACCTGGACTGTCAAGGGACATTGCTTTGAACCGCTTCACACCTCTCGAAAGAAGACTCCAACGTGATCCAGACCTAATGAGTTCATGAAAGAGTACTTGGAACTGGGGCACATGAGTCCAACGTCTCCAGCAGACAATGACCACGGGTATTACTTACCGCATCATCACGTTTTGAAAGAGTCTAGTACGACGACAAAGCTCCGGGTCGTTTTCGACGGATCAGCGAAGACATCTACTGGATATTCACTAAACTAAGCATTGCGTGTCGGTCCAGTAGTGCATGACTAGTTGCTGGATATTATTCTACGTTTTTGTACCTATAAAGAAGCACTCGTAGGTGACATCGCGAAAATGTACAGGCAGGTAGAAGTTCATCCTGATCCTTCGGCTTCAACGCGTGCTTTTTCGATTCTCACCGGATGCTTCAGTTGAGCCCTACGAGCTGAATACGGTGACCTACGGGCTTTGAAGGCACGAACTTTCCGCATGCTGCACAAGCCTTACTTCGAAATTTCTTCGTGGACGACGTCATCGCTGGTGCTGATTCAGTGGCGCAAGCACAGCAGCTACGAGAGGAGCTCAATGAAATGCTAAAAAAGGGTGGATTCTCTCTGCGAAAATGAACTGCTAGTCAGTTGGCGGTGCTTTCAGGTTAGACGGAGAATCAGATTGGAACGCAGTCGATTCTTCAATTTATACCGGACGAGACGATAAAGGCACTCGGTATCACTTGGGAGCCCGAAGCTAACGTTTTATACTTCGAGTCGCGGATTGACGCCGACACCAGCTACCCCACCATGCGGTTAATATTCTCCGGTATCTCTCGAATGTTCGAACCGGTTGAATCGCGGTTGAATATGCGGTTGAATTTGAGTTTGTGTTCAATTGCTACTCCCAGGAACGAGTGCACTCTTGCTCGAGCAATTTTACTAGATCCCAGATTTAAAGATCCAGCATTTCTTGGAAACAAATATAAAAGCACTTTACCATCCCTGAAAGATAAATTAATCGCAATGAATAATCATAACTCAAGCAATGAAACGAGAGTAAATAATGGAGAAAAATTTAAAGGATTACTATGGCGAAAATTGCGCACATTAGAAAATAGCACTGGAACAGCACTAAGCAACCAAAGATCAGCTACCTTAGAATAAGAAAGATACCTACAAGAAGAAGGCATGGAGAACATGAATGACCCGTTGGATTGGAGGAATTCCAAACATTTTCTATACCCTCAACTTTACAATATAGTTCAAACAATTTTTTGCATTCCAGCCACATCAGTGCCTTGCGAAAAACTTTTTTCAAAGGCAGGTGGTATTGTATAAAAAAGGAATAGATTACTGCCAAAATTAAACGACATGCTATTTATAAATAATAATTTATAATTATATGATAGATATGAATTATATGATTAGTTTTACAAAGTAACACTGCCCGACAACTTAACTTAAGCTAGATAGGTATCCACGCGGTAGTGGTATTACAAAGTAAACAATAACAATTAGTGACAGGCATGGTTTAGAGAGTAAGGGAGGCCAAATTAAGAACACTCCTTAACTGTTCACCTTGGTTGGGCGAAATTTCGCCCGATCAAAATGCCCGAATGATGGCCCCGATGGGCATTTTGAAAATGAACCGGCCATCGCGATACGGAATAGTATAAATACGTGGGGGGACCCAAAAGTAACGGGAATCGGGTTGTAGGGAGAAGAGGGGGGAAAGAGGATCGGGTTCAATATTTGTTTTTTAAATCTTGACATGTTCTTGATCAGTATGCAAAGTATAGTTTCTGTGAGTGCATCCGCTAGTCTTTGAGATTTTTTTCAGTGTAACGGTTTTAGTGTTTTCGGCGATTTTGTGAGATGGCCAAGTGGAACTGAGGCCAACCTCGTTCTGGGCGCCCCCCAACTTCAAAAACGGACGAAAATGTTCAAAAAATCAACAATCTTATTCAGAATTGCGTTGAGCGCATCGAAAGCGTCGTCGGCAATTTGGTGATCTCGAGGAAGTGCGATCGGACAATATTCGCCTTTCTCGAGATTGAATGCCTTGAGGGCACCCGTTCTACCACAACAGAGGTTACGCATGGAGTGCGTATATATGTTTAACCATTAAACGGGAAAATTAAAGGTGATGTGATGTTCCGAACTGCAAACCCGATTCTTGTACAGCCTCGTCATAATGGGCAGGAGTAGCTTCCCCCGTGTGTCGAGAAGTTAAGAAGCAGGTGGGAAACTTGCAGTGCCGATGCATCATCAAGAACATCATTATCAAGAACATCACCATCAAGTGCCGTACATGACTTATCACGGAAAAGTCATGAAACCAGGTACGAGCTGGAAACGATCCAGTATGAAATGGACGACCAAATCGTTAAAATTTCGTCGTCCACCATCGCAAACGACATTTACAAATGGCGAGCAGCAACCGAACAGGGCGATGAACCGGGACCGGACGTTCCAATGGGTTATAAACCAATAGTGATGCCGGTGCCGTGTTATCCTGTTGCAGACCCATACTCTGCAGGGCAACGAAGACGAGCCCTACAATTTAGTCTAGTGGCTCCTGAAGTTTATGCCAAGGAAGCCGCCATCGAGGAGGAACTACGATGCATCGATGGGCGGTACGAGCGACGACTGCCCGAGGAACTACAGTTGCTGGAGCAAACGTACGAGCAGCATCAACAACTGAAACGGCAGCGATTGATTTAAGCCAACAAGTGAGTGGGAAAAATGAGTCCCTTAATCTCGATGAAGGACCGAAGAAGGCGTTCGGTGTGCATAGAGCCACTGGAATAATGGCATCATCTACTCGAACGACGAGAAAGGAACTGGAAACGCCAAAAGGAATCATCGACTCACCTAGAACGAGAGGAAATTGGATAAACTTGAAGTTAACGAACGATCCAACAAAAAGCCTCTTACGATTCATATCAACTGCCTAGAAATGGCCAATTTCCTTTAAGCAATCGATTATCTGAGCGCAACGATGTCTTCGGTAGATGGCGGAAATCAAAACTGGTGGTATGTGACATGCACGAGCCTGAGTCCACGAGAGATTCACATCAAAGGTAGAGACGCCAGCATGGAGTTTAGTTCCACCGTCATCCAGAACATCGTAATAGGAAAGCAACAGCAGCGTCCATCCGGCAAACGATTATTTGGAGAAACTGGTGTGCAACGAGATGCCAACGATCATAAAGGTTGCAGCACCGAGTTTCACCATCCTAAAAATAAATGAACAACAAAATAGTATGGTACATCCTATTGCCGGCAATCCTGGGCATCGAGTGCCCTACGTAACGTATGAAATAGCGTCAGCGGGGAAGTTTGGGATTGCAAGAGTTCACTAGTTTGCGCAGTGCACATCTTTAAATGGTCCACGATACGGTGGGGAGCGCGCCTAGCGAATATGGTTTTCGACCCCAAGGGAGATACGTACACGGCGTTTCCATGTAAGGCAACGCGAACGTCTCAAAGGGTAATAAGGTGCACACAGCTCGGTCTGCTAAGCTCTGTAAGATCGAGAATGTTAAGAGCAACCTACAGTCAAAAGAACCTCACCAAGCTCATCCTGAATCCTACGAAGTCTGCCCTAAGTTGATATAGTTGACGGATGTAAAGGCTGACGGTGCAGCCGACCTTTATTCACTAACATGCGTTGTCAGTTGTCAGTCATCTACAACGGTCGCGTTCTTTCCTGCTCCCAAGTCAACACTTCCTATGTGTTCCAGTCATGTCGGTTATCGCGACTTCCGAGTTCCGTTTTCTTGAAAGAAAAGAAAGCTTCGTTATTTCTTTTCCGTTCCTGTTTCGGCCCGTTACCCGATACTGTTTGACCATGTCGTCGTGGTATGGCTTCAGAGAGCGCATCGAGGAGTCCCCATTGGTTTGCCGTGGAAACTGTGGATTGTCGTTCCACAGAGAATGCACCGGTGTGTCCTGTGGTGGCCTGAATGAGTTGGATGCGAGTTGCGGCCTCCTTTTGATGTGCAAAATCTGCTGCTTCGAAAAGTGGTGAATGGCGTCGAGACCACCCTGTTGGCCGGCATCTTTTCTTTGAGAGTGGATATCCTCTCTCAACTCACGAGTAAACAAACACGGCCTCTCCTCACCACTCACTCGGCTGCACGCTCTGCTCAGCATCCATGGCTTCTCACGTGGGCACTTCACTCAACATATCACGCACTCCGGCTGAGTCACAACCACTTCTGCAAAACGGTTTTGATACGCGCACTTCTAATGATGATCCATCGATGATTCCTGTTAGCACACCTCGCATTTGGCTGTTCCTATCCCGCTTTGCCCCTACCGTTACCGAGGACCACGATACCACTATGGTTTCGACACGGCTGTCCTTGAAAAGGGAGGAAATATCGGTGCGAAAGCTCGTCAAGCAGGACGTCGACTCGAGTAAGCTGCGCTTCTGTTCATTCAAAGTCCTCACCGGAAAGTTTGGCAGGCCCGAAGAAGAGAACCCGAGCGGACCATGCGAGGATTGAGACTGGCAAAGATTCATCCGCAATCAACTCCGTCCCCGAATAGCGCACTACCATTCACACACATTGTCCTGCGTCTGTAAGTGTACCGCACGCCTCACCTGTAGTCCCGTCGCACCGCCTCACCTGTAGTCCCGTCGCACGGACTCCACTTAATGTTTACTACCGGAACGTTCGGGGTCTACGCACAAAAATAACCGAGTTGTCATTATCCCTTTCGGAGGATGAGTATGATATTATTGTGTTCACCGAGACTTGGCTTGATAGTAGCATTCCCTCGAGTCTCTTCATCGATGATAGATATGTGATATGCCGGGGGGATAGAGATTCAGCAAACAGCATTTATACTCGTGGTGGTGGTGTTCTTATCGCCTGCCGGGCTTCACTAGGCCCCGTCGAAGTCCTGACCAGCACCACTACTATGGAGCAAGTTTGGGTCAAACTAAGCACGACCAAGCCTGCTATTACCATCGGTGCAATATACCTACCACCTGTCCTATCGCATAATGCTAATGTCATTTCAGAGGTTCAACTTAGCATTGCAGAAGTCACGAATTGCCTTGATGTAAACGACCTTCTTCTTGTATTGGGTGATTTTAATCAATCCACGGTAACTTGGGCACAGCCACGTGCTGCCAGCGATTATGATTATGCCTTGTTTACCGCTTTTGAACATTATGAGCCATATTCCAACGCCGCTAATGGGTTCATCTTTTTGGACGCCGTTGCCAGCAACGGATTATTTCAAATAAGTGGCGTGAAAAACTACTGCAATCGGCAGCTGGATTTGGTATTCGCTAATGCAACGGCCGCTCACGCTTGCTCAAGCTTAAAGCCCGCTGACAACCCGATTTTGAGATCCGATCCGTATCACCAACCGTTGGAATGGCAAATCGTGGTCCGCGCGCCCAACTATCGATCGACCAACACCAACCCGCATCATCTGAATTTCGCTAGAACGAACGTCTCAGCCCTCCAGTCGCGGATACGAGCATTTGGCGAGCACTTTAGTTGCTCAACGTGCGAAACACTCGACCAGGCAGTTGGCTTATTCACCGGATTTATGAAGGGAACATTGGAACTATGTGTACCCGCCTTGCAACGTAAACTTAGCCCACCTTGGGCCGACTCTACACTGGTGTATTTGAAAAGGAAAAAAATCTCTGCGGCCAGAACCCATCGACGCCATAATAACCCTGCAACTAGAAGACACCCCTCCCCAGATACGGGTATTTTTCGCTCTTACAATCACATCCGCCACCAGGGCTATTTGGTTGGAATACGAAAGAAGCTCACATCGCACCCTAAATCCTTTTGGGGATATGTTAATAGCAAACGGAAAAACTAGGCACTGCCGCGCTCAAGAACTTATAAAACACTTTCGGCTTCTACTCCAGCGGATGTCGCGGAAATTTTTGCAACACGCTTCGAGGACAGCTTCGTACTAAATGCTAACCCGCCACTAATGAGTGATGTACCACGTAATGCTATCGAATTTCGACTGCCAGATATAACTGAGGCTATGGTGCTTTCGTGTCTTGCGAGCATCAAACCCTCAACCAGTCCTGGCCCCGACGGTATCCCTGCGTTCATCCTTCATCGTTGCCGCGTTGAGCTGGCCCCAATTCTTGTGGAGATTTTCAATGCATCGCTTCGTAGTTCACAGGCAGAGAACTACCGCGGAATAACCTCGCTTTGCGCATGCTCTAAGGTCTTCGAGCGGATTATTAAATCCAACATGGATTTGTGCCGAGCCGCTCCACCTCTACCAACTTGGTTGAGTTTGTCAGCTATGTGAAAACACAACTGGATAAGGGCAACCAGGTTGATGCGATTTACACCGACCTAAAGGCGGCCTTCGATAGCGTGCAGCATAACTTGCTCCTCGCCAAACTCACCGCATTAGGAATGTCACCACCAGCATTAGCATGACTGCAATCACATATTTCCGGACGGAAATACAATGTAAAGGTAGGAACGCAAACCTCTCGCACTGTGATCAGCTCATCCGTCCTACCACAGGGTAGCAATCTTGGCCCTCTACTCTTCCTCCTGTTCATGAATGATGTGACCGCAGCGATCCCGGAGTGCCGGCACTTGATGTTTGCTGACGATATTAAATTGTTCGCTGCCATCCAATCCCGTAGCGACTGTGACCAACTCCAGCATCGAATGGATAGCTTCAATTGTTGGTGTATCAATAATGGGCTATCGTTGAGTATTGGGAAATGCCAGGCAATAACGTTCACCAGAGCCCACAACCCGACATGCTTCCCATACTCCATCGACAACATTCCGCTAGAACGTGTCCAGATTATTCGTGATCTAGGTGTCCTATTGGACTGTAGGCTTGATTTCGTCGCACAGTACAACAGCATCATCGAGAGGGGCAACCAGATGCTTAACCTTGTTCTAAGAATGTCGAAGGATCTTCGGGATCCGGTCTGCACTAAGACCCTATACTGTGCACTAGTTCCCTCCATTCTGGAATATGGATCAGTTGTATGGAATCCGACCGCGCAGGTGCGGATCGATCGCCTAGAATCCATCCACCGAAAATTGACGCGCGTCGCAATCGCTATGCTGCCTTGGAGAGATCGGAATTCGATGCCTCCGTACGCTGCACGTTGCCTACTGTTGGGGTTGGAGCCACTCGCGGACAGGAGAGCCAATGCGCAGCGGATGTTCATGTGTAAATTGCTCAGTGGATCGATTGATGCCCCCGCACTGCTCGAGTCGGTTAACTTTCACGCGCCCTCACGCTCTCTACGGCCTCGGGCTCTCTTAGCGACCAGACACTTCCGTACCCAGCTTGGACAAACGGAACCTATGAATGCCATGTGCGTGGCGTTTAATGAAGTGAGTGAACTGTTCGACTTCAATTTGTCCCCTGCGTCATTTCGTGAGCGACTTAGACTCAGTTAGTGCCCTTTTGTGATATTCCGTTTTGTGATACTCCGTTCCGTTAACGTCGCTTTTCAATATTTTAGTAATGTAAGCGGAAAACCTTTGTATAAAATTACTTGTAAGATATGTCTTAGCCACAGGATGGCCAGACTCTTTACCAATAAACATAAACATAAATATAAACACTTGTTTCGTTTTAGGAATTGTATTGAATACCGTTCAACGATCCGCCACCATCGTCCCAAGGACAAGAACGTGTATCGTCAAGGAAGGAAACAGTCCCGGTTTGTAAAATCGATCGCGAAAGGATTAGGCGTTAACGATCACGCATTTTTAGACAAAAACGCAAAAAAGCTAGTCGAAGAACTCGCGCAGGTAGTATCAGGGCATATGTGTAGGGCAAAGGGTTACTTTAAGTGAACTGGTAGCTGGTTACACCGTGCTAGATGTCGGCCAAAAACAAGGGTTGGCTGCCAAAAACAAGATTGACGTACCGGTAGGGAGAATGTTACAAAGTAACACTGGCCGACAACTTAACTTACACTAGATAGGTATCCACGCGGCAGTGTATTACAAAGTAAACTAGGATTTTTAGGCCAGGTACCTGGCCCGTCAGCAGTCCCTGGCATTGTAGCTTCCATGCCGTCCCTGTTACAGTTTCTAGGTCTTTCCGCAGAAGGTATATTGTGTTGACAATTACCGAGCGGTAAGTGGGTTCAAATACAAATACGAATTGCGGGATAAAAAATTACGAAATAATCTGACCCTCTCTCTGTTCGACCAGTGCCTGATCTTCACGCGCAAGATGTCTCCCTTTAATTGAAGCCCCCATCGATATGTATGCGAAAGCACTGTTATATCGCAAAATGTAACCAAAAAACCAAACGCGTCTATCGAACAGCTCGGTTAGTAGGAGGTTTTTCGAAGACAGGGGCTTGAACCGAATTACAGCATATTGTACCAGTTTCTGTGCCACACAGCACATGCAAAATCTGCGCAAATGTGTTTTCGGTCGTCGAGTGACAAATAGGTTTGCAAAAATTTGCGCAACTGGTATTGATTCCAAGCCGATGGAAAATAGTTGTTTGTGATGATGTTTAATGTTTGTTCAAAAGATTTCGGTGAACATATTCCTCCTCTCTGTAATTTTTTACAGTTGAACATTCAAATCAACACTGAATGCGCTTTCATTTGGATCGGCTCACGAATAGTAGCATCGATACGAAACGAAAAAAAAAGTGACAGCAAAACTGACATTCGTGCGTGTATTTTAAATCTGTTACGTCTCGTGTAAATTAAGCATGAAACTCCTGCTACGCATGATAATCCACATTATTGAGATTTAAATTGGGCATTGTTTCGGCCAATAGCACAAATCAACTCAAACAGGAACAAAACAATTCAAAGAAGTCAAAAGCACTTACTCGCAGCCTGAGCTTACCGAACAGTCAATGTTGCCGGTGCACATCCTTCTCTCTCCAGACCATACGTGCTGGAGCTATTCCCCTCGTTTCCGGTTTCTTCTTTCATTCGTTCGTACTGTAGAACCCTTCCATGTGTGTGATGATTCGCGAAAAGCGCAGTATCGGCTCGACGGCCAGCACACTCTTCCACTTGCTATCCCTCACCTTCTGTGTATCGCGGAAGCAACTATCCCCCATCTCTTGCGTAGTTCGTTTCGCGGAAGGTAAAGCTACCTGCTCGCATAGCTCGGACATACCGTCCTATGCCGCTCGCATTCTCGCTCTTTCTTCCTCTCTCCTCTCACTCTCTCTTTCTTTCTTTCTCGTTTTCTCCCCATCCCTCTCATTCTCACCCAATCCCTCTCTTTCTTTGTTCACCTCTCTATGTCCATTACTTCCTCCCACCACCCATCTACCACCACTGATGACCATCCACCCACCTCCAACCGCCCACCAACCACCACCAACCGCCCACCAACCACCACGAACAGCCCACCAACCACCACGAACCGCCCATCTCCCATCTCCCATCTCCCATCTCCCATCTACTCTTTCTCACTTTGCCAACTTCTCTCATCGCATTCACACTGTCTCTCTCTCTCTCATTATCTCTCTCTCTCTTTCTCTCCATTGTTCTCTCTCTTTCTCTCTCTTTCTCTCTCTTTCTCTCTCGCTCTCTGGCTATATCTTTCCCTATCCCTATGCCTTACCTTGTCATACTTTCCATTTTTGTCTCTCTTTTTCCCACTATGACTGCCTCTATCTTTACTGTATGTCTCTCTCTTTCTCTCTCACTTTCTCGTTCTACCTTTCCCCATTTCTTTCTCTCACTTTTACACACACTAACAACACAAAATTCCAACAATTACGCACAGAAGGGTCGGTTTTGTTAAGCAAGCCCAGTTTTCTGATTTTGAATTAGTAGCGACATCGAATCAGACTTCGATCGAATAAGGGTTACTTTTCGCGCGCGTGTTTGTTGGGCCATGGTCGACCCTCGGAAGGAAAATTATTATATAGGACAATAACAATGAGTGACAGGCATGGTTTAGAGAGTAAGGGCTAAACTAAAGCTGGCCGTAAACGTTGCGAACTTGTTCGCGCGACAACTTGTTCGCGCGAACAAGTTCGCAACGTTTACGGCCTGAGTTCGAACGATGCGAGTTCGATCCGTTGGTTCGGGTCGACCCGTTGGCGCAAGGAGTTTGAGATGTATTTAACGAGTACACCAACACAATTGCGTATCTGATTTTTATTTGTGTAAATAAATATGAGGGTGAATTCAATGCGTAATTAAGCGGGATTTATTATTCAGCGATGATATAAAATGCATAAAGTAAGTAAGTTCACATACGATACGTAGACTAATTGTGAAAAATACGCCCTACCGAATCGCTCCTTTTTTGGTGTTACAAGCGTTTTAAAAAACGCGGTATTTATTCGGCTATCTTCGCAGTCGAATAAAAGAGGCCGCTTCCCTTCGTAGGCTTATATTTATACTTTTCCGTATCGCGATGGCCGGTTCATTTTCAAAATGCCCATCGTGCCATCATTCGGGCATCTTGATCGGGCGAAATTTCGCCCAACCAAGGTAAAGAGTTAAGGAGTGTTCTTAAGCAGGCCGTAAACGTTGCGAACTTGTTCGCGCGAACAATTTGACAACCAGGCGGGCCAAACTATCGTCGTTGTTTGTTTAAGTTTGTTTTCTCAGTGAATTTCAAATGTGGAAGCACCAAACTCACTCAGGGTGCATAAAATACGTAGCTAAACAAATATCATGCATTACTACCTCGAAATTCAATAAAAAATTTTAGCCGAGATTGCGCCCCAATGTGATACATATTTCCACATACTCTCCTACCTCTGTCGCGCTTGGCTTGCGCGATTGTTCTGCCGAAACTGGGCTACTTTTGAAACGGGACGTCGCGCTGTAGTGTGAACCCCGAGTGAGAACGCATCGGCAGCCCGCCTCTAAAGCGACGGCTAGACTAGCAGCGGGGATCGCGTTCGACGACGCGAAACTCCACATAAAAAAAACGGATTTCGAAACTCCATATGAAAAAAAACGGAAAAACGCGAACGGACGCAGTTGCTCATTTGAAGCAAGTTCCATTCATTTGCATAGCTCACCTTGACAGATCGGACGAATAAGCTCGTTCTCTGGATATTCTGTCGAAACTGGGCTATTTTTTCCCGTTCCCGTCACGGGAAATTCCAGCCATGTTTAAACAGTGGTTAACAAACGCCAGCGTAAAGGCAAAAACAGCATCCGGGTCAAACCTAAAACTATCAGGCGAATTTGAAGCAGCTGTTAGGATCGGCGAAAATAACAAAAAGGATACAATTCGCGTTTCAGAACCTGAACTGTTCAGAGCCGATTTGATAGATGATAGCCTATAACCGATTGCCACCGGGAATAAAGACGGCACCGGCAGAATTCCAACAAACTGTCGACACGATGTTCGCCGGATTTAAAGGAATGTGCGGATACAAGGATGACGTGATTGTCGGCGGCGAGACAGAACACGACCATGATACAAACCTTTCCAATCTGTTCCAACGAATAGCGGCGGTACGGTTATCGGTATAATACGGTTTCACGATACGCCCGTAAAAATGCTCTTTCAAGGTCCGTGAAATCCGGTACCTGGATCACATTGTGAATCACCGCGGACTGAGGCCAAATCCAGAGAAAATAGAAGTAATTCGTAACCTGCCAGTACCTAAAGACATCAGCGGCGTACGATCCTTCTTAGGAGCCATACATTTCTATGGTAAATTTGTCCCAAACATGCGAGGCCTTAGATATCTGCTAGATAATCTGTTGAAAGCAGAAGATAAGTTCGTTTGGACGCAAGAGTGCGAGGAGGCTTTCAACCGCTTTAAGGATATACTACCGTCTGATCTGCTTCTTACGCACTACGTCCTAGAGCCAAAATTATTGTATCCGCAGACGCTTCATCGATCGGTCTCGGCGCGACCATAACTGTTCATCTCCACATAGCAAACTCATAGGAAACTCTAGTGAAACTCCTATCAAACTTGTATGGAGTTTCGAGTTTCCCGAGTTCGTGAACACGCATTTGTTTCGGTCTTCTTCGCTTCTTCTTAATCCGTCAGTATTAAACGTCAGAACGAGGGGCTTTGCTAGTGCTGTCAAGAGTTTCCTACCAGTTTCCTACGAGTTTCCCAGCTGTTGCGGGAACTGAGTTCGACAACTCGACGGAGGAGAGTTCGCTATGTGGAGATGAACAGTAAGTCAACAAGTTCCAGCCGGTTCGATAAAAGTGGTCCAACACGCGTCTAGAGCACTGACAAAAGCCGAGATAAACTACAGTCAGATTGATCGAGAAGCAACCTTTTACGCCATTACAAAGTTTCACAACATGCTTTACGGCAGGCGGTTTTTGCTGCAAACCGATCATAAACCCCTGCTCCGTATATTTGGGTCAAAGAAAAGCATCCCGGGGTACACAGCCAACAGATTGCAACGATTCGCGTTAACTTTGCAATTATACGATTTTGAAATCGAGTATGTACCGTCGGGTTCATTCGGAAATGCGGACGTACTATCCCGCTTGGTAAAGAATCACGCGAAGCCAAAAGTAGAATACATTATAGCAAGCATCGACTTAGAAAACGATTTAAAGTCCGTAGCCGTAAATGCCGTCAGCTCATTTCCACTTACTTTCAGTGATGTTGAGTGAAGCACCATAAGAGATCCAATACTACAGCAAGTGTAATCCTACGTTCGAGAAGGATGGCCTTCAAAAGTATCTTTTGGTGCAGAAATACCCTTTTATGAATGATAGATTAAGCATAAGCGCGTCGATCGCCTTTGTGAACTCCGTTATCGCATCTAGGAACCGGAATATGACATCTTGCAATCCTTTATCGCGTCTGTGAGCTTCGTTATTGATTCTGTACACTCGAATATGCCATCCTTAAACTTCATCATCGCACTGTCAGTTTGGAGGCCGGTTTGTTTCGGGTATCATAGATGCAAATAGTGTACACATACATATATAGTAAACCATTCGAAAAAGACGTTCACAAATTGTATCCACGCTGTGAATCAATTATTTTATTTATCAATTACAGATATTCAATAGAACCGTTCAGTCGTTTAAAATACTAACTAACGAATAATAACAATAGACATGCATGTAACTTTCACAATATGTAACGTCAATAATAGCATTTATCACGGAAAATAGGAATATTTATTATATCATTGCACTTGGGTAGTCGTTTTATAAATAATTAAAATTATCTATTGCTTCTTAACTCTACGGTTATGATTTGCCTTGCATGTACGCTTACGCTGCCCTGTATAGTTTTCAAAGCTACTCTTAACTATAAATTTAACTTTTGCACCTACAGTCAGTGCACCAATCCCATCCGAGACCGGACTCTCCCCTGTACGAGAGGACTGACTATCCACGTACAACAGAGAAACAAGTCTCGTAAGCCCTTAACGGGCAGGCATGACCAAGAGGTCGTTACGCCAAGAAGAAGAAGAAGAAGATGAAGCAACCAGAACATTTATGAAACAAAATGAGAAGGGAATGCCAGAGATAATTGTTCTCGATGAGCATGTAAAAGTGATAGGCGACTCTGAAGTAGCAAAGAAACTAATCATAATGAACGACTATCACACCTTACCGACGGCGGGACACGCAGGCTTTCATCGTACTGTCACTACAATCAAACAAAAAACATAGCCAAGAATCGATAAAGACGTTAAAGAAATTGTTGTGGACAGATCACTTAAGTCTCTCAACTGCTCGAATTAGGCGACAGGATCGAGATGTCAAGGAGGACCACGTGCTGTGCTTCGGGCGCATGGGCGCAGCCATCGCGATATCGTTCGGGCGCAGCCATTGCGATCGTGTCTCGGGAGAGCGATGACACGGAGCGGCGAGCAGATCATCGCTGACTACCAAAGAGCACGCACCAAAAATCACGCTACGAGTATTCTTCCCTAGTGTCGTGTGTTAAAGGTCTTATTTATTATTTTAATGTGTTGAAATAAATGTTTCAAAGTTTTAAAGTGTAGACCAGTTGTGTTTCACTAAGCGACGTGCAAGGAAAACAATATATCACACGAAATAAAGAACACAAAAGTGGCGACGAGGTTCCCCATCATTGGGTAGAACAGGACAAACGTGTGCGAATTAAATTTTTCCCCATCATTGCGTTGAAAAAAACAAAAAGTGCATATACGATCTCAATTATCCCCTCATTGGGTTGAAAAAGTGCGTATAATCATTTTCCCCATTATTGGGTCGAACAAAAAGTGCGTGCGTGGATTCCACTTTCCCCATCATCGGGTCGAAAAAAAAAGCGTAAAGACAATTATTCCCCATCATTGTCGATCAAGAAAAAGTGTGTGATTGATTATCCCCATCATTGGGTTGGACAAGAAGTGTGTGCAGTAAAATAACATGAACACGAGCGGACAAGAAGAAAGACGCCCTGGAGAAGCGAGCGAACGGCAGCATCTACAAAATGGTTCCGGAGAACCGCCATCGCAAGGTCCGCCATTGTTCCGGTCGGAAAACACGACAGCGACCCAAATTCTACAACTGATGCAGCAACAGATGGCGCAGCAGCAGAGCATTCTGGCCGCGCTGATGAAGCAGCAAGGGACAGGATTGAATTCAGAAGCTCCAGAGATAATACTCGACTCTTTATGCAGCCATCTGAAGGAATTTTCTTATGACGCGGAAGCAGGATCAACCTTTGCAGCGTGGTATTGCCGATACGAGAACTTGTTCGAGAAGGATGCATCCCGACTGAGCGACGAGGCGAAAGTGCGCCTACTAATGAGGCAATTGGGAACAATGGAGCACGACCGGTCAACTTCATTTTACCTAAACACTCACGGGATTTTCCATTTGCAGAAACAGTTAACCCAGAAATTAACCCAACTTTTCGGCACCAAAGATTCACAGCTGCACAGACGGTATAAATGCCTCAATACAATTTAAATGTCTAATATTCGTTTGCGGTCTTAAGAAGGGACGGGACGTAGATATTAGGTAGCGCTTACTAACCCAGGTAAATGAACGTCCAGACAGTACCTTGGAACAGTTAGTAGCGGAATGTCAGCGCATCATAAGTCTCAGGCACGACAGCGCGATGATCCAACAAGAGCCATCTCGAGAGGTCAATATGGTGCCATCCAGCATCATCATCATCATAATCATGGTTCCTCAAAAGGATTTTCAATTCCGAAGAATCCTAGCACCCCATTTTGGCTTTGTGGATCTTTACATTGGTCTCGCGATTGTACCTTCTTCTTCTTCTTGGCGTAACGACCTCTTGGTCATGCCTGCCCGTTAAGGGCTTACGAGACTTGTTTCCCTGTTGTACGTGGATAGTCAGTCCTCTCGTACAGGGGAGGGTCCGGTCTCGGTTGGGATTCGAACCCACGCCGTCGAGGTGGTGAGCCCCGGCGCTCATGAGCCGATTTTCTAACCGGCGCTACCGCTCGGCTGTTGCGGACCCCCGATTGTACCTATCGCTCACATAAATGCACACAATGCGGTAAGATTGGACACAAAGAAGGATATTACAAAAAGAAACGTGATCCATTTCATAAAAAAACCCAGAAAACAATTCAAAGGTACCCGTATGAACACAAAGACCGTCACAGTGGATGTGAACAGCGTACAGGAGAGGTGAAAATATGTGCCAATCGGTATAAATGGCGTTTGTGTTCGTCTCCATCTCGACACAGCTTCCGACACATCAGCCATCGGCAAGAAAGTTTGGAAGCACATCGGAGCACCACCGCTTTCACCATCATCGGTAGAAGCAAAGACAGCATCAGGAGACGCATTAGCATTGATTGGGCAGTTCAATGCCAACATCACAATCGGTGAGAAGCAGCAACAAGAAACTATTTACGTTTCCCAGGCAGATTTGAAACTTTTGGGCACAAATCTAGTCGAAGCATTTGCTCTGTGGTCAGTCCCTATAGACCAAATTTGCAATGCTATTTATTCAGCGAAGACCAATAAGAACCTAAAACAACGTTTCCCTAGACTTTTTAGAGGAGAAATGGGTCTATTCTCCCAACGATGGGAAGCGTTACTCTGCAGCTGAAGGAGAAATGTCATCCGATTTTCTGTTCAAAGCGTCCAGTTGCGTACGCAATGCGTGAGGCAGTCGAAACGGAACTGGACAAGTTACAGAAACTGGGAGTCATCACCCCAGTTCATTTTTCTGGTTGGACTGCACCGATCGTGATTGTGCGTAAGGCAAATGGTCTCATAAGAATATGTGGAGATTACTCCACCGGCCTCAACTCAGCCTTATAGTCTCAAGTGTACCTGCTACCATTACCAGCAGATCTACAGTATTTTCAGTCATACAATTGCTAGTTCCAACCGGTTAATTGAACCATCCAAACGCTGCGGTGATTCATACACCTGCTCAATTGCGGCTTGCAAGCATACAGTGGCGAGATCCAATCGCTGAGGGGAATCATCGAAGCGAATTGTGGCGGCTGCCAACCGGTTGCAAACTTGCGGTTGTTTGGCAACCTTGCAAGGGCAGCGCTGCCAAATGTCAAATTGCATTTTTTTTTTTTTTTTTTTTTATGTGGCACGACATCCCCTAGTCGGACAAGGCCTCTCTCCGAAGAGAGTTTGTGTGACCGAAAGACGGTATACTATAGATCGGTGGTCAGTCGTTCGTAATACCGGGGGGGGCCAGACTCGAGATACGATCCCACACCTGTGGCGTGGTGTTTCCTCGCGCTACCGCTGCGCCATGGGTACCCCCAATAATTGCATTGTTTACCAAATGTCAAATTGAAACTATGTCCGAAGTGGTAGTCTTTTGTTTCAGTTACGTGTTTAGCAAATAATTCGTCTAATTCAGCAAAATACATAAAATCAAAACACATTTTTACTTTGGTTTCATTTTATGTATATCCTGTGCTCACAAGGCCGAGAGTTTGGCTTTGCTACTAGATTGGTGGATACATTGCTTTACTTACAACTTTAACTTTAGTAACTTTTTCCAGTAATTGCAGCACAATCTTACACACAGGGACCAATAGGAAATTACACAGGGAACAAAGGTACATTTGACCGAAAGATGCTATTTGGCTATGATATCCTCTTCATGGGTAGGTACCTGTTTTAGTAAATAGTGAAACTAATTTTAATTTTTCTTTTGCAGACAAAATGCCGGGTCGAAAATGTATTTCGTTGGAAGAGAAAAGAAATATTGTTAAATTGTACAATGACCAGTACAGGGTTACGAAATAGCTAAAACTACGTCGCTTGCTACACAAACCGTATCTAGAATAGTTCAACAATATTTAAAAGAAGGAGAAGTGATAGATAATACCAAGAAAAGAGGAGGGGACCATAAGAAAAAACTAAACGAGGACCAGCTAGGAAAGATAAAGGAATGGGTGGATGAGGACTGCTCAATAAGTTTGAAAAAAATTAGTGAGAGATGCGAGCGTGAAATCGGAATTAAGCTGTGTACTTCAACTATAAATAATTATTTGTCGGATTTTAATTACACTGTGAAGAGAGTGAAATTGATTCCGCAGCGCCGGAATAACCAAACAAATATCGAGGAACTTAAGCAATACGCCGATCGGTTTTGTGACTGGCAGGAGGAGTTAAACAAATCAAACTTTGTGTACTTAGATGAAGTAGGATTTAACATTTCAATAAGAAGCAAACGAGGGCGTGTCGTAGCTGGCAAAACCGGCTACCCAGGTAGTGGCTTCAATTAGAAGCCGTAACGTATCGGTTTGCTGCGCAATGACCCGAAACGGCATAATAGCATATGAGGCGACTGATGGCGCTTTTAATGAAGCCATATTTTTGGAGTTCCTGGATAGGCTTAGGTCCGGCTTTGCACTAAACAGCATTACGGCACCGATTATAATTATGGACAACGTAGCCTTCCATAAGACGGCTGCTGTTAATGCTGGCTGCTCGGGATAATAATGTAAGATTAGAGTATCTCCCTCCATATTCCCCGATCTTAAATCCAATTGAGAACATGTTCTCGGCCGCAAAATGAGACAGAATTAATGGAGTATATAAAAAATGGCGCAGATTTAATAACCCGCCGATGGTTATTATAGGAACATGTGGAAGTATATCAGAAAGTGTATAAATGCGGAGGAGATAGTCGATTAGGATTAGAGTAAGGTACCCTTAAGAATAGTATGTATTGTTAGTTAGATTTATAGGAATATTGAAGGATAATATTTTGTACGCTTAGATAGGCTATTTCATTTTGTTTAAATAAGCCTAAATTACTGAACTAAAAGCAATCGTACTTATCTCTCAATCTCTATATAAAATCATTTTCCACTTTTCATTTCATTTAGTTAGATAGGATGTTCCTTTGTTATGTATGATATATACATATCTATAATGATATTATGTATTATTTGCATAGTTCCTATAGATTAATAAATGAATTTTGTTTTATTAAGCCAATTACAAAAAAAAGCAAAGCGCTCAACCTACGTGGACGTAGGCAGGGAAATTCATGAACTCATTATCTATTTTATATTGTTATCCATTTCACCTAATTTATTGTTATCAATCCGTTTGAAGTATGTGAAATAAAGCTAAGAAACATGTTTAAATTAAATAAAATATTTATTTTTGTTCTATTGTGTGTTGTCAGCAAGAGGAAAGCTTGAATGTACCTACAAAATGGGTAAAACAGTTATTTTACAAAATATTTCTTCTTTTTCTGAACTTGAAGGAACAGCATTTCAATCAACGTGAACCAACTATTAGTACACAATTTTGTAATTAGTTTCAAGATTTTGGCGGGATTCAACCTCCAGATAGACTTTAGATATCAGATGTGTTCGGTTAATTGCCTGTTGGTCTCGATCGTGTTGATCTCGATCTGATCAATGAAAATTGAATACGATCGTCAAATCGAGACTAAAATACGTGACGATGTGCTGTCCAAGGGAGTTCGAGTTACCACGACCTTAGGAATTGTAATGTTACCCATGCTCTTCTACTGAATTTTTAGGTCGGAAAGACGCAAATAAGCTGAACCACCAACATACGCATTAGCCGAATACATCTGATATCTAGTGAATCTAGAGGTTGAAACCCGCCAAAATCGCCGAACTTACATATTATCTTTACTAAACACAATATTTACACTTCGGAATATTTGGTAAACAATGCAATTTGACATTTGGCAGCGCCGCCCTTGCAAGGTTGCCAAACAACCGCAAGTTTGCAACCGGTTGGCAGCCGCCACAATTCGCTTCGATGATTCCCCTCAGCGATTGGATCTCGCCACTGTATGCTTGCAAGCCGCAATTGAGCAGGTGTATGAATCACCGAAGCGTTTGGATGGCTCAATTAACCGGTTGGAACTAGCAATTGTATGACTGAATATACTGTATTCGCATAGCTGGGAAATTGTACTCATGTTACGCAAATCGATTTATCAGATGCGTTCCTCCAAGTGGGAATAGCTGAGGAAAGTCAAAACCTCCTCACAATAAATACGCACCGCGGGCTATTCTCCTACAACAGACTACCACCCGGAATCAAGGTAGCTCCCGCGGCATTTCAAGAACTGAAGGACAAGATGTTAGCAGCTATGCCTGGTGTTTCCAGCTATATGGACGATATCATTATCGGAGGTCGGAATCAGGAAGAACATGATGAATTTTGCACCAGACTCTTCAACGGATTCAGGACTCCGGTTTCACAATCCGTGTAGAGAAGTGTTCTTTCAATAAAAAACAAATCCGTTATCCGGGATATGTAATAGACAGTAACGGTATCTGACCTGATCCAGCAAAGATAAAAGCAATCATTAATCTGCCAGCACCATCCGATATAAGCGAAGTAAGGTCATTCCTTGGAGCAATCAATTATTATGGCCGTTTCATCCCAAATTTGCAAAATTTACGATATCCACTAGATGCCTTGTTGAAGGACGGAAAGCAATTTGATTGGTCAGTAGAGTGCCAGAATGTTTTTCAAAAATTCAAATCAATATTGGCATCAGACCTTTTGTTAACTCACTACGATCCACGACTCGAGATAGTAGTGTCAGCTGATGCATCTTCTGTTGGCCTGGGAGCAGCCTTAAGTCATCGATCCTCCACGTGTGCGCCAAGTTTTCACTGCAGTTTTTGAAGATGGAGCAAGCCCCCAAATGGGAGAATGCATTCAAAGTAAATTTTGATGCACTCCCGATCAGGCCGAGAGAAGCCGAGGTGCATGATTTACTCGGAATGCTACTTTCGAAGAAGGGCGTCGTGAAGCGAGCTCATCTGGTCTCGCCGGCGAACACTGTGTTCGTACAGATGAGCTCGAAGGAGGAGGCCGAAGAAATCGTGGAGCAGCACCGTGGCAAGCATGGTAAAACCATTGATGGTGTCTGCTACCCGATCGAAATTCAGCTTGCGGATGGCGCCACGGACATAAAAATCCTAGACCTGCCATACTTCGCCACCGACGAAACACTTGCAAAAGAGCTAGAAAAGTATGGGCAGGTATTGGCCGTTAGAGGGCTTACCCATGGTGAGAAATCTCCGCTAGCCGGTATTTTATCTGGTGTGCGTGTGGTGCGCATGGTGCGTAAGCATCCGATTGCATCGTATCTGCACATCGGAGGGGAGCTGACACACATCTCATACCAGGGGCAGGTAAAAACTTGTCAGTATTTCCCCAGCTCAAAAATGCAGCAACAAGCCGCAAAACATATTTCAAGCTGTTCTCTCGGTTAAGGAGAGAATTATGGACCTGAAGAGGAGGAAGAAAAGTGGCAAGCTCGTTTCCTTTGACCTCTCGCAGGCGTTTGATCGCGTCGACCGAGGCTTCCTGTGGACGACCATGACCTCCCTGGGATTCAATCCCCGGCTGGTTGGACTTCTCAGGTCTATTGGAGAGCGGTCTTTTTCCTGTCTGCTGGTAAATGGCCAGCTGTCCTCTTCTTTCCCCATCCAACGTTCCGTCAGACAAGGCGACCCTCTTTCCATGCATCTGTTTGTCCTCTACCTTCATCCCCTTATCACTGAGCTCGAAAGCATTTGCTGCGATCAGGATGACCTGATCAATGCATATGCTGACGATGTCTCAGTGATCACTTCCTCCTCCTCCAAAATCGAGCGGGTCAGAGACCCGGCTGTGGTTTGTCGCGTCGGTATGTGGCGCTCGGCAGCAAGACGTGGCAAAGGTCTCTCACATGATTGGATCACTGCTGTGGAACGGCTCTGGAGGCATCCGCGTACCTCTCCACCAGCTGGCATTACCACGAGACCGCGGTGGTCTAAACCTCCACATCCCCTCAATCACTACACAAGCACTACTTACAAACCGGTACCTTGCGGAGCAGGGTTGCTTGGTGATCGGGTCCGAGCACATCGCCAATGCTGGGAACCCACCCGACACCAACTCCGTCCCGTCGTCCTACCCTTGCCTCCGCAAGGTTATCCAGCATCTGGCGTACGTACCAGAAACTCTGCGACGAGCGCCAACAACACGTGGTCTGCGACGCGCAGCAACAAACGCCCTTCCGGACCCAAGGGTGGTTGGAGCTTCCCCACATACGCTGTGGAGAAGAGTGTGGGGAAACATAAGCTCGAGGAGGCTGACGTCAGCACAACGCTCCGCCCTATATCTGCTGGCAAACGGGAAGTTGCGACACGGGGAGCATCTATTCCGTGCCGGCAGAGCCGACACACCATCATGCCCGTTTTGTCCTGCTGTTGAGACCCTGGAGCACAAGTTTGCAGCATGCCCTCGCGTTGCTTTTGCGTGGGACATCCTGCAGACGCGACTGGAACAAGTTGCTCCAGGGTACCAGTTTCGTTTGGTTGATTTGCACTGGCCCGCTCTAAACAGAATAAGAGCGGGTACACGTAGTGCAATACTCTCTGTCTTTGCAAACTACATCATCCACATCACTGGAAACAATGATGCTGCGATTGATGTAGATGTCCTTACATGTTCCCTGTAAAAGCTTTCTGTATGTAAAATCATGCTTTTGTTTCTCATCATGCTGCTTGTCCAACAAGTAAAATTGTTAAATAGTACGTAAGGAAAAACTGTTGTACTAACGTAAATAAAAACCATGTTATAAAAAAAAATATACATATTTATTGTACATTGCAAATGATGAGCAAATAAAGAGCTAATGATCCTCGGCTTTAAAAAGGTTGGGGAGCACTGGGCATTCGAAAAGTATCAGTGCATGACACCAATACGAGCGTTGTCCATTTATCCATCTAAACTCAAAACCAATCATACACTCAAACGATTAATTTGTTTAATTTAAGACTATTTTCAAAGCCGGGGCAGATTTATTCAGAAAAGCGGTCAAGGTTATTACCAAAAAAGTTAAAAGAAATGCTTTTTATTCAACAAAATGCTTAAACTATTAAAGAAATTATTTATATTATCTTCCAGTTAAAACAATAGAGTGGAATTAACTGTAAAACAGATTGTTTTTTTCTCTATAATTTACAACATTACTGCTATGCTCAATACTTACAAGAGTTATGAAATTATTCGAAAATAAAATTTAAAAAAAAACATCAGGATTTTTCTTTTATATTTATCAGAACTTTGAAAGCAATATTTTTATTCTACTAGTTGATTAAAGTTTCGAAAAATCTTATGTTTATTTTTGACAACTAAATGAATGAAAGAACCGCGATTCACATTCGATTCATCTCAATGAAAGAACTGGATCGTTCACGTTCAGGCAAAAGAATCGAATTGCCCAAGTCTAATACAATGTGGTTGGCCTCGTGACAAAGTGTGTGAAGGAGATCTCGATCACGATTTTACGCAAGAAGGGAAGCCTTATTAACCTTATCAGTAGTGGATGGTTTTATACTATTTGGAGAGAGAGTTGTAGTTCCAAGAAGCCTTCAGCAACGATGTCTTCGTCAATTTCACCGTGGACATCCTGGTATTCATAGAATGAAATCACTAGCTTGGAGCTACGTATACTGGCCATCCATCGATCATGAAATAAGCCAGTGTGTATCAACTTGCGAGAAGTGTCAGGCCGCAGCAAAATCACCTCCACATTCAGCTGCTGTTACATGGCCAAAGCCTTCAACTCCATGGCAACGGGTGCATATTGATTATGCTTGCCTAGTGGGAGGAGACAATTTCCTGATTGTCGTTGATGCTTATTCTAAATGGCCAGAGATTATTAAAACTGCAAGTACTACAACTACGACTACTATAACCATTCTACGAGGATTATTTGCACGTTTCGGTACACCAGTCACACTCGCAAGCGACAACGGCACACAGTTCACCAGTGAAGCGTTTGCTACATTTTGTACCCAAAATGGCATTCAACATGTAAACGGCACCATTTCATCCGCAATCTAATGGCCAAGCGGAGAGATTTGTAGACACATTTAAGAGGGGAATGTAAAAGATTTGTGCAGAGGACACGTCACTTCCGGAAGCGCTGGACTTATTCCTACAAGCGTATGCCCCCTAACATTTTTTTTAATGTTGAGGTCAATTTATTCTTGTCAAATACCAAATTTGAAGGCGATTGCATCAATATTTTTCGAGAAAATCACTTAAAACTACGAAGCTGTCTCTTTTTCAAAAAACCATACCGTAGGCAGATAGTTCGCCCACCTTGAGATAAAAGCAACCACTGCGTAAAAAATGTTATGTTTTTCTAAAGCTTTGAGTGTTTTTAGGAATTATCAAAACGTTACTTGAATTTTTAGAGCACGAGAAATAATTTTAATTTCGATGCAAAAGTGGGCCAAAATAGATGCAAGGAAATCTGGTTTCGATTGAATTTGTATGCATTTTGACACTGACAGCTGGTTGTCAGAAATTGTCTAAACGAAAATCCGATGATCTTGCAAAAGTGAAATTTAAAATATCGATTTAAACATTTTATCTTACTTATTTAACAAAAGTCGGAGACCTGGCTCGACCCAAGTCTGCCATCTTCGCTGGTATTTGGCGATGAATTTCGAGTCTACCGCCGTGATAGGAATAGCAACAACAGCGCTCACGCTCGCGGGGGAGGAGTGCTCACCGCCTGCCCAACTACCCATTTGAATGCTATAAACTCGAGTTGAGCGGGTTATAGCCGGCTATCTGCAAATAATAGCCGGCAGCGACAACTCCCCGCGATAGCAGCGTCTTCGCGGGCTATTTCAGTGGTGAGCGCGCGAGAACCCCCGGGCCTTGAGTTACTTTTCCCCGCGGTGTATTTGTTTCTTTCACTCCGATGCTTGGCTGTGACGTCACAGCCCGTGCGCCGAATAAACACGCTGAACGAAAATAATTTCCTTTTACTCTATTTATTTACCGATTTTTTGGTTGCTTACAGTTTAATTACGCGATCTTCGGCATCCTGTAATAAATAAAGAATTTAAAAAAGAAAACAATTACTTATCTGTGAAAATCGTCTTTGAGTTGATATTCTTGGTTAACGATAGCAGAGTTGTTATTTATTATTTACGATATCAACTGAACACAGTTGATGCCTATGTTATCGGATGTTCACGATTTGTTCATTAATCTTTTCATACGATAACAATATTTTAATATTATTCTACAAAATTTCACGGACTACATTATTTGTAATGAATAATACTGTTGGGGCGTTATATGAAAGCAAATGTTAGCAAATTTTTGTTTTTAAATTTGTGAAGCCAAGCTTACGGGTACGATCCTTACTACTGTGACAGTAAATATAAAAATTAGCTTACCATCTGATCTGCCTGTTTATCCGCTATGATGATGTTGAGGGTCACGATATTGGTGCTGTTGAAAGTTGCAGACGTCAGGTTATGCCCAACTTTTCAAACGCGTATCGAAGAAAAAATTATCTAGAATGTTTCCAAAATGTTAGTAACCAAGTAAAGTCCTACACAATTTAATTTGTCTTATAACATTCACCTTACCTGAATGGTTCACGGCAGTATTCGAATTTATGCGAATGAAATCCTCTCGAATCAATTATTTAAATCTGGATAAAAGATCAAGGAGATAAGAGATCACAAACATTTAACATTTGGACATGTGTAGCATAATGAATATAATTGTCGAAATGTATTAAAACTTACCAACATGTAACTCCATTCTGGGATGTCTCGCAAGCTTCGATTACCATCGAAACTGAACCCAAACACAGATATATAAAATGTGCTTGGAAAAAAAAACTAATTTCAATAGAAAGCGTTAAGTTTTCTACTTCACATCATTGTTGGTCTTCACTAGCATATTTCCTGTCCTCGCAAACATCATGTTTAAATGTTCGTACCACTGAAAGTAAAGAATAATATTTCAACAGATATCAATGCACTCTTTCGAATTTACGAGTTTAATGAAGTATAATTACCTGACTTCTGCCGATGATTAGTCTAGCGATATCAATGCTCCATGCGTGATCTCCTGTTTTCTTTCGCACATTTTAATAATGAAGTGTGTATTCAATAAACACATTCGCACATCCACTAACTAACACAACTTATAAGGTTTTTATAACCTCATCGTAGTTTGGTGACACTGGAGGCAGCAAGAAATCTACAAAAATACAACAAAAGTTTCGAAAAGCATTATTTCGGTTCAATAATTTTCACAACAAGCCTCACCTGATAGATGATCCTTTGTAACAGTTGATGCAATACGTCTATTCCGGAAGATTTCCTCTTGGTTATTTCCGATGTCTTTTGTGCAAGTGCTGGATATCACAAATGGAAACGTAGCCACAGCGCTTACACTAGATTTTCACCGGCTGTGTAGCTGTAAACACAGAACACAATCAGAGCAATGCAAAATTTAGGGATCAATGTCGGATGAAGAAAACTTTATATTCGCTGTACTGAAAGAATAGAACATCATATTAAAATGATATACTATTTCGGTCGAAATTTGAAACAGTCCCATTGCTTCAGCTTACCTGATTGTTTGCATTTCTTTGCTGTCCATCTTGCTAAACAATAGATGGGTACGTCTTTCGAGTTTGATGATCCAGAATGATCGCAGTGAATGCTGTGTGATCCGTGGTCCCAGTGCGTAATCAGAACGAAAACACAAAACGCAATTCACTTTCACGAAGCTGCAGGAATACAACAAAATAATAGCGAATGATTTTTTCCCAATGATACACAATTCACAGCTTACTTGATTGTTTACGATGTTCCTCTTTTGATAACCAAAGCGGTGGATGCGTTCATCGATCTCAAAATAAAACAAAAGGGGTTTTGGATTCATCGCAACCCTGAAGTTTTTCCGCGTTTGCCGTAGTCATGCTATTGAAAAATAACAACACAATGAAAACCCAAATCACGATGCTGCAAGAACATAAATGAATATTTAAAACAATAAACTAATTTGGATTAAACACTTTCACTTTCACTGCACAACTTACCTCTTTGTTTACATTTGCCTGCCAAGGATCCACGTCTCGATCAGCTTGTCCGGAACTTATCATCCGGCGGTAAAAACTTCGGCCATTTTCGGGTCCGCAACGTATGTCGAACGGTTGATTGTTGTTTGATAGTGCAAAATGTTACTCTGTAACAGCTAAAATGTAAAAATAACATGTAATTATCAGCAAAAAACTTTAGCGAACTTACCGTGCTGCTTTGTTTACTTCGATGTGTCAAAATCACTCTGAGTGTGCGATGCGCCGTGCGAAGGGGAAAAAACATCCAAACGCACATCGTCGCGCGCGTTCTATCGCACAAAAAGGACGCTTCTTTGCTATCGCGGCATCTGCGGCGGGCTATTTTCGAGAGCGGGATCGAAAAATTTGGCTAAGTCCGCGAGCGACGTGTCTCCGCCGCTATCGCGTCATCTGCGGACGGCAATCGTCAAGAGTGGCATCGCAAAAATCGGCTAAGTCCGCGAGAGCTGGTTTTTTTTGTATGGAGTTTTCTCCGGCCTGCTCAATTTTCAAATGCCACCCAATTCCAGGCTGGTTGGGCATTGTCTGCCGTCTCATGAACACCTTACGTGCCACTCATCTATTGAGATACTGTGCGTTCCCAACTACCCATTTGAATGCGATAAACTCGAGTTGAGCGGGTTATAGCCGGCTATCTGCAAATAATAGCCGACAGCGACAACTCCCCGCGATAGCAGCGTCTTCGCGGCCTATTTCAGTGGTGAGCGCGCGAGCACCCCAGGGCCTTGAGTTACTTTTCCCCGCGGTGTATTTGTTTCTTTCACTCCGACGCTTGGCTGTGACGTCACAGCCCGTGCGCCGAATAAATACGTTGAACGAAAATAATTTCAGTTTATTTTTCTTTTTATTTACCATTTTCTTCGCTGGTAGTTCTCAATGTTTACAACGTGGGATGAAATAATAAATCTGAAATGAAATATAAGAAAAAAAACATAAATAAATAACTATTCCCGTGAAAAGCATTAACGAGTTAATATTTTTGGTTGATGATATCAACATAGCAGATTTGATACTAAATGTTTGGGATATTAACTAAACACGGTTATTAAATTACATTTTTTTTAGCAACATACATTGTTATTCATACCCAAATTTAATGTAATGATGTAAATCTTTTGATTCTAAATGTTTACGATATCAACTAAAGACGATTGATTCTAATTAATTATGATATTAACTAAACACGGTTATTAAATTACATATTGCTTAGCAATATACCTTGTAAATGATATCAATTTTTTACAAAATGATAATAAATCTTTGAGATATGATAGGTATGCATTAAACAACATGCAGATTACAACAAATGAATGAATACCAATAGCAAATGTTTGGCCACGAAACTAAAGAAGACTGTTCTTTTTAATGGTATGCTATGGAATACCATATCACGCCAAATATTCCGTTCTGTGTTATCAAGATTGTAAGTCCTAACATAATAAAATATGAGCTTACTAATTAATTGCTAGTCGTACCTTCTATGATGATGATCCGTATCACTAGAAATTTAGTTGAGGAAGCTAAGATCTTCTTCTTCCTTGTCGAAACACGCATCTAAGGGGTGCTGGTCTTATATACGGCAAATGATCTACAACGTATCAAAAATATTATTAATTACAACCCAAAAAATGCTGTGAACTACTTCACGGCATGTGTGTAGCTGCTGTTTAATTTATCTTTAAATAGATAGCTTACCTGTATAGTTTGCAACGGTAATCCGTTGCTTGTAATTTCTTCTAATTATCTCGAATACAAAAAAGCATTTGCTGCTGAAAGAGAAGAAAAAATATAATATCTATAAATATATGTTCATTACCAATTATTTTCAACCGATATTCACCTTCATCAACACAGAAGCATATTCTTTTCACATTAGCGCAATATCCGATACCTAGATGCAAATTATCGTGGATACTACCCTGGTGGTTTTTTCCGTGATGTGCTTGACGTGCGTGTATTACTCAAAATCGTGCTACGGAGAATCTGGAGGCACGGGCGGATTTACTTCTACCTAAAGCAGGTATCTACAGGCCACGGATTCTTCCGCGGATATCTCTCTGCAATTGCCGAAGTTTCGATGAGGTACACAGCCGATTGCTGTTCGGGCACATGCTGATTTTCGCCTAGGTGAATACTGCGGAAATGCACATGCTCCATAGCAGCAACTTTTTGAATCTATGACCTATAGATAATTCGACACGTCGCTCGGCTCTGATCCCCTGATTGCACGCGTCGGCGCCTACTGCAAGGACAGCCTGAAACCGAACCTATCCAAACACACTTGTTTGTACCTTTTCTAAAGGATTTCGACTGTCTTCCATGTCATTCGCCTTTGATTTTGGGGCTCTGAACACGCAACGCCTGATTTTTAGCACATTCTGAAACTGAAGTGTGATCGGAAAGCACCACTGAAAGAAGCAAGTGTAGCTGAAAGAACCGAAAACATTGAATTAGTCACACGATGTCAACTGACTATTTCGAGACAATCATTTTTCCTGCAAATCTCAGCTGATTGCACAGCAAATCCTACCGCGTAAGCAAAACATTCACGCTTTATCGGTATTGTGAAGTTGAAGCCGCTGGTATCAATTTGTGCACGAAACTATACTATCCGCTACCCGTGCTGCTGAAATGACGTAATTCAGTTATGTAAACACATTGGGAACTATTTCATGACAAACACTTCATACTTTACCTGATATGAACTGATGATTCCATAAATAGTTTCGAAAACGTGTAGAACTATCTGGACGAATCAATTGTTTACGCTCTTGATGTCGTTAATATTCTGTGAAGAAACAGGGCACTGCTTTTGGTGCTGTAAAAACAGAACATTGATTAAACGTTAATTAACATTCTGGAAAACAACACACTTGCATGATCGGTTTGATTGCTTCGGCATTACTTCACCTTATTTTCAATGCCGGTCCTACAGCAATGCATTCGATAATCGAAAAATACAAGCCCTTTCTCTTTTCAACCAGTTTAATCCTGAAGCATATCCGTGAACACTTGATGTAACCACCAATTCGACAAAAGTTTGCTCTGATGATGGTGAATAGTAATGTTAGAAATATTATGATTATAAACTATTTCTAATGCCGAAACACTTTCACTTCACTGCTTACCTGATTGTTTACGTTTTCACTGTACAGGATCCATCGCCCTCCGGTGGTTAAAATACGACGCGAACTGGTCAGAATCGTATGTTAAATGGTTGAATGTTGATTGATGAAGCGAAATATTAACCTATAACAGCTGAAATGTAGAAATAAAATGTAATTATCAGCGAAAAACTTTAGCGAACTTACCGTGCTGCTTTGTTTACTTCGATGTGTCAAAATAACTCTGCGTGTGAGATGCGCCGTACGAACGGGAAAAAACATCCACACGCACATCGTCGCGCTCGTTCGATCGCACAAAAAGGACGCTCCTTTGCTATCGCGGCATCTGCGGCGGGCTATGTTCGAGAGCGGGATCGAAAAATTTGGCTAAGTCCGCGAGCGACGGGTCTCCGCCACTATCGCGGCATCTGCGGACGGCAATCATCGAGTGTGGCATCGTAAAAATCGGCTAAGTCCGAGAGAGCTGGTTTTTTTTGTATGGAGTTTTCTCCGGCCTGCTCAATTTTCAAATGGAACTCAATTCCGGGCTGGTTGGGTTTGCATTAAACTCTCGAATTCACGCCTCTACGTAATAGCCGCATACCTCCCGCCCGATATGAGCAGAAATGAACAAGTCATTGAAGAAATTCTTGACTGCATAAACGGCATCTGTACAACTATGCTCCCAGGGTACGGGATACTCATACTAGGTGATTTCAACCAGCCCGCGATCGCTTGGTCTGTACCTCCCGAATGTCCCGACATTCCCTTTCAGTATCTAAATCCTCATTCGCGATGCTCAAGTTCTAATCGACTCATTGATGGCTTGACGCAAAATGCTCTCTTCCAGTTGAACAGCGTGACAAATTCATCTGGTCGCGTTCTCGATCTCGTAATGGCAAACTACAACATAGCGGAACTATCTTCTGTCATAACAACATGTGATACACCGCTGCTACCCGTTGACACTCATCATCCTCCACTTATTATGGAATTGATAGCCGCCGCAGACCCCTACACGTATATCAGTTCACATATGGAGCCACGGCTAAATTTTGCACGGACTGATACGAATATACTCGGGCAGATGCTTTCTTCGTTCAATGCCACTTTTCACTGCTCTGACTTTCCATCGGTTGATCATGCTGTTGAAGCGTTCCTAAGCTTTACACGTAACGCCTTACGCACTTGCACCCCAATTGTGCAGCCCTCCCGCGGGCCCGTGTGGGGTGATAGAACACTCCGTCTACTGAAAAGGGACAAACGTGCTGCTTACCGCCGCCACCAGCAACACCATACTATGGATACACGCTTCTATTACAACGCCGTCCACTCGTTATACCGACGCTACAATAGGATATGCTACCAAAACTACGCTCGACGAATGGAGCTCAAGTTTCGTCGCTGCCCTCGTGCTCTCTGGAACTTTGTCAACTGTAAGCGAAAATCGCCAAGCCTTCCTGGTTCTGTCTCATACAACGGCGTGATTGGAAACACAATGCCCGAAATGTGCGAAATTTTTGCCACAAGGTTCCAAGACTCCTTCCTTCCTGACATAACAGACCAGACCGTAATCACAGCAGCCCTCACAAATACGCCAATTACCGCAGTCAATCCAGGCATCCCTATCTTCAATTCTGACTCGGTCATAAAAGCTATCGACAAAATAAAACCCTCGCACACACCTGGTCCAGACGGAATCCCATCGGTCCCATTGAAAAGCTGTCGTGATGTTTTTGCCCCCATTCTCTGCAAAATTTTCGACGCTTCATTCCGCATAGGGGTGTACCCTGCTTCATGGAAAGTGTCTTGGTTGACGCCTACACACAAAAAAGAGGATAAAACTGATGCGAAAAACTACCGTGGCATAACGTCCTTATGCGCCTGCGCCAAAGCTTTTGAACTACTGATATACGACCCACTGCTCGCCAGCGCTAAGAATTACATCTCTGCAAATCAACACGGATTTTTCCCCAAGAGATCAACGACAACGAACCTATTAGAATTCACCAATCTCGTGCACACCTCAATTGATGCCGGAATGCAGATGGACGCAATCTACACCGACATCAAAGCAGCATTCGACAGCATCCCACATTCCATCCTTCTCAGAAAGCTTGACACCCTCGGGCTTCCCAATCTGATGATGGACTGGTTAAGATCCTATCTTTGTGACCGCGCATACTTGGTAAAATTAGGAGATAGCCTATCTCGCCGTATTAAAGTTACATCAGGTGTACCACAGGGCAGCAACCTAGGGCCGTTGCTGTTCATCCTGTACATGAATGATTTGTCGCTTGTCCTTCCCGCTAAATGTCACCTGCTTTACGCTGATGATGCAAAATTATTCATTCCTGTAAAAGATACAACCGATCAAGTTCGGCTCCAAAGTATCTTGGATACTTTTTCTTCCTGGTGCTCCAGAAACTGCCTCCATCTCAGCACAGAGAAATGCGTCACCATAACCTTCAGCCGATCTCGTGAACCTCGTCTCTACGACTACACATTGAACGGTACAACCCTGACCCGTAAAGATTGCGTGTGCGATCTTGGAGTTCTTCTCGACCAAAAACTTAATTATGACAAACAATTGAACAACGTCGTTTCTAGAGGAAACCAGCTGGTTGGTCTGCTTGCTAAGCTTACTCGAGAACTTCGTGACCCAACCACTGTGAAAATGATTTACTGTTCCTTGGTCAGACCGGTGCTTGAGTATGCATCTGAGGTGTGGTGGCCAAATGCTACCCAACCAGTAGCACGGATCGAATCCATACAACGTAAAGCCACCCGTTATGCATTACGCCACTGGAACGCAATGGACTATACCACCCGGTGCGCCTTACTTGGCCTTGATACCCTAGACGAGCGACATCGCACGGCACAATGCGTCTTCATTGCGAACCTGTTGAACAGCAACATCGATTCTCCTGAGCTGCTTTCTGCTATCAACCTATACGCCCCCACCAGAGCACTTCGTTCACGCGACATGATCACCTTAGCTGATCATCGTACACGTTTTGGAGGTTTGTCCCCGCTTATCACCATGTGTCGCCAATTTAACTCAATATGTGATCTCTTCGAGCCGGGCATCACACGTGCCCAGTTTGTCAACCGTCTCCGCAACTCCCGCAGCCATTAATAATCCCTTATCTGTGACGTGAAACGTGTAACTATACCGTAATTGTAATCAACCGTGTACCAAAATTCGAGAGGGCTACACAGTCTGTCGAATAAATGAATAAAATAAAATAAATAAATGTAAATAGCAGATTTAAATTATTATAAAGATTTTTAAAACCATGAAACACATAAAAAAGGCATTTTTCATGTAGGCCAAAACTGGTACACAGGTGGGCCAAAATAGAAGCAAAGCGGGCAAAAATAGCGACCAAAAGTGTGTTCGGAAATTGATAATTTTTCAGTGAAAACATCAAATAAACTAAAACATTTGAATTTTAATGCATGCTTAGATAGTTACTCTACATTATCATACACAGTTTATCGTGATATGATCGGTACAATTAATGCAACGATTTATTTTGTGGTGACCCTTCCCTAAGTGGGCCAAAATGGGTACTTTTACCCTATCTTTTGTTCTAGATGCCGTAATGAGTTGAAATTTTCAGTGATGATATTTAAGAATGTTTTCTAATACATCTCATTTAAATAATAATTTTGAAAGTTCAATAAGTACATTTTTCTGTAAGCCGTACACTTTCAATAAGTAATTGTACTTCTTTTATACTTAATAAATTACGATGAAGTTAGTTTTTGGTATTTTCCAACATTTCGAAATATATTTCTATAACATTTTACATTTTGGACAATATTGACATTAAATGTTCAAGTTCTTCAGTAAATTCAACATCTTAAATTTAACCATTACTCGTTCAACCTCCTACCCGGATAGTTTTTGGAATTTTGTTTTCTTAAAAGAATTTCGTTTGGATTGACGTATCGGTATGAAACTTTTAGAATGCCTAGAAAAACTCATTTTCTATCGTTTTGCTAATGAAAAAACAAATTCCAAGGAAGTTGAATAATTTTTATTCGCGTTTTTCGCCTGATACCCCTCAAACGTTCAACTAGACTACCCGGGTAGTCCATACATTCTGTATGGGAGATTCTGTTTTCCTGTACTTTAATATCTTTTAAATGAGAAGTCGGATCGATTTGAAATTTTCGGTGAAGTAACTTGAGAGTGTTTCCCAAATTATTGTATAACTTTTATAATTTGAAAAATTCATTAAGTATGTTAATTTGAAGTTCACATATATGACCTAAACCTGTGTAGGTCCAACATTTTAGATAAGAGTTAACCTTTTCTGTATTTCAGTACGCATATTTTTGAAACGCATTGAACATTGAAACTGAATTTACATTTTACATTTACATACATTTTTTTTCCAAAAATGTTTTGGAATGATTGTTTGTTTCAATCGGAAACACGAATTCTATAATTTTAAACATTTATGCCTTACGTTTAGATCCTAAAATCTTAATCAAATATTAAGTACAAGTATGCGCCACAAACACGTTTATTAATCCACTTCTATTCGACTATGTGTGTGATTCAATGTGCAACAAAAGCTACGTAAAAGTGAGAGTTATGGAAAAACTTAATCCTTAGAATAGATAAAACAACACAGACACATTGAAGAATATAAACATAACAAATCTCAAAAACAAAATAAACGGACATATGGTGATAAATTTACGTGTTTCTTTTGTAGTTACGGTAATATCTTGTCATTTTATAGCTAGAATATCAATTATAAATTCACTATAGATCAGGGTTCGGCAAAGTCCGGCCCACCAACTGATTTTATCCAAAAGTTTCAAAAAGTTTAATGATAAAGATTAAAATATTTTATCCTACCACTTTTTATGTAACTTGAGAACATCAAAACCTTCCTTCTTCATGCGAAGAAAGTTAATTATAGTTTCATTTGTTTGCTCTGCTACAGTATTGTCCAGCAAACGGTTGCCATCTTCTTGCCTTCGCACAGTACGCCTGTTGCGTTGTTGCAAGTTTTGGGTACTCAACTCGATGACCCGCGATAGGGTAGTTAGTCACACTTCACTCATCAAAAGATTATCCATCTTTTACTTTTTGTGTGAATTGAAATAAGATCTTGTTTGCTGTGAAGGAAGATTTTTGAGTTAACTGAAAAATCAAAAACAAAAACCTCTTTGCGCCGCAAACTTTTTGAGTTTGCGGCTCGTGTAGCGTGGCTCACAGAATTGGTACCACAAAAAGCGGCTACACGAACCGCAAAGATTTTGACGTAAACTTATACGGTTTTTGAGTTCGCGGTTGGAGTTTGCGGTTCGTGTAGCGGCCCGGATAGATGCAAATTATGTACACATACATATATAGTCAACCATTCGAAAAAGACGTTACTGTTCACAAATTCTATCCACGCTGTGAGTCAATTATTTTAAACGATTGAACGGTTTTATTGAATATCTGTTAAGGAAATTGTATATTGTGGTATACACAAATCATAGGAGGGTCCATAGAAACGGAAATGTAAGATTTATTCTTACCATTCGAAGGAGAAACAGGATTAATTTGCCCTTTGAGGAGTAGTGAGTAGGCCTTTTATGCCCTTTGAAACTGGAAAAGAAGTGTTAGAAAAGAATGACGCGTTGGAGGCACTGATCCCGCTGGGTGCATATGTGAAAACAAGCTTGGTGTCAGCTGAAGACGATGAACAGAAACTTTCACTGCAATGACGGCATCGATGATTCACAGCGTGTATACAATTTGCGGATGCGAATTTGATGAAACATTTTCTCGCGTGTGTATCTTACACGCACAGCGGTTCTTATTTCGATCAGATCCGTCGGAGACGTCCAACATATCTGAAGGACGTCGCTACATTCGGGAGCACGTGTTCTCCCTGTTCTCCCGTCGCAATATATTATGCGAATGAATGCAGACGCACACGCGGAACAATACCCACTAGCCGCGGAAGCCATTAAGAAAAAAAACCTACGTGGATGACTACTTTGACAGTTGTGACTTGGTAGAGGAAGCCACGGAGAGAGCTAAACAAGTCAAATGCCCCGCGGTACAAAATGAGTGCTTGCACACAATTTCCACCCGTTTCACTGTCTGTTTTACCCACCCTACCCTAAAAACTGCTGCTTGCACACAACCGCTAGCTACTCTTCAAACACCGCCTTCCTGCTTCACCCCCTATAGGGTCCATGGTTCAAATATCTCTCACTCTCCTCGAAACCTAACTACATTTGCCACAGTAGGAAGGTTTGATTCACATCTGGTCAAAGTTTTATTCCGGATATTTTTCTACAATGTTACTGCCGATTTTTAGTGCGATTGATTAATATATACAACCGGACGCACTTACAAATAAATAGTATCCAATCAAACATATTTTTTTATGGTTTATTTCTTCGCAAACACGTTTTTTGCTCACCAATTAGATTTATTTTTGACCATCGTATTTTTCCATAGTAGCCGTCAGCATTCCTGCTGTCTAAAGACAAATCAGTGTAGTGATGGGATAGCTCCAGAAAAGAACGACATCTTCGCATCCGATCCAGCAAAGGAGCGAGTCCTTTCGTAGATAAAAAAATATGGTATTATAACACCATAATCTTTATTCATTTATTCATTATTTTATGCTACTGATTAAGTCACGGACAAAACGAATATTAGAATTATATTCGCTGCTCGATCAAATACTGCTTTTTATAGTTGACTCGTGCGTCGAAAAGATAACTTGATTGCTCAGGCAAGTACGCAGTAAAGCCTGAAATTGGCAATTGGTTAATGCTAGTCTACCTGTCCCGTGTGAGCAAGGAGCTGGTATTCAGGTGGCTATATGATTTCACAGCTTATGTAATTACAAGCTTTCAAACAATTTGTTACCGGTAAATGATTGCTCCGGAGCGAACAGCTTTCGTCAAATTGTCTGCATGCCAGTCATTTGCCACTTACCAACGAGTGGGTCAATCTTTAAGCACAATGAATCTTCATAATGCAATATGAGGAGCCAATAAAACTTAATTTACGGTTGGAATGAAAAATTTCTTATATGGAGCAAATGAATACATACGATCCAGCTCCAACGTTCCAACTCTAGTTCAGTGTTGATAGCTGCCAGCAGCACTTGGAGTGCGTCGTGTGCAGTAAAAATATAAGTGTGAAAAATAGTTGTGTTTTCAATCTAACCAAGCTCGTTAATAGATAAGATTGGTTAATAAAGTGTTTGCTTTCATTTTAACATGTAAAGCAGATGAAAATCGATCGTGCTTCAGTATTGTCAACGCTCTTCCACTTGATGCTGGCAATGGAAAGAAGATAAGTATTCCATCTTTATATTGTGCATAATTGTACATAATAAGTGATATAGTCTTTCTTCTTTTGCAGGTTTTGCCAGAAGTAGACCTAGGAGTAGTGCCAGTGAAGTGTAAAACGAGAAATTAAATTAATAAAACGGTAACATAACCTAAAGGTAAATTCCAAAATAGTTGTTGTTTACATTTTCGGATGACATTTCCCTCGTGGGCAATGGGTGACCCGGAGGGTATGGGGAAAAATGTGGGAAGGGAGAAACGAGGAGGGGTAACCCATAAAAGAAGGAGAGTGAGTTCTTTCCTCTCATTTTTCGAATTACTGAACGCCATATATCAAAAAGACTCCTATTGCTTGGCGTTCAGTAATTCAAGCATATGGCGTTCAGTAATTCTAATGTATGGCGTTCAGTGATTGCATACAAGTTTTTGTACACCGGGGTGTATTCACGCACAGGCGGGGTTCAATATGCGGAATTGGGTGAGCAGCAGCCAAGAAGTCGCAGAAGAGCTACAAGAAAACGCCACCACAAAGAAGAAAACCATCGAGATCGACCAGAATGAGCGATTCCCTCGAGTGCTGGGCATAGAGTGGGACCCTAAGTCGGATACGCTGAAATTTCCCGCGAGCTGGCAGGATCACTTGATACCAAGATAAATACACACTATATAAGGTAGCGTAATGTAGAGCATTTTGACGTCTACACTGCAAAAAATCGAAAAATAGCTTTTGACAGTATGCTGATACTCAAATTTGGCGGGAATCGCTCTTAGAAGACAAACAAACAACAACGCTTGAGAACCAAACAAACCGATTCTTCAACTGCTTTTGTTTTGTTCGCATGGAAAATGTTTAAGAAGCCGTTGGCCGAAGCGGGTCACCGATTTTTCGACGAAATGTATCGAAATTTCACCTCACGTACCTTCTCGTTACTCGCATAGTTGTTTACATTCTATGCTGTTTATCACCATGCTGTCAAAAGCCACGGTCGCCATTTTCTAAAAAAATACCTCCTAAAAAGTCACCTATTCGATATTAGATCATCTTGCTTGATACCATACGTCACCGGGAAAAAGGTTCCCACCAAGAAGGTCACTCTGAGCCTCCTCGCACCGATGTTGATCCATGGGCGCATTCTCATGCAGGATTTGTGGCGCGCTGGTGTGGAATGGGATGCTGACGCCGAGCTTGACGAAGAAGAGGTTGATGGGAGCTAAGTTGAGTTGCACCAGAGGAAAATTTCCATTGATGTAGTGAATCCTTCTGAGCCACCAGAATTCATGGGCGGCGGGATGTTGGTAAGTAAACACGTGCTGGCCAGCAAACAACAGTGACAGAATGCGAAGTGACAGATTACGAAGAAACTAGGTAGCGAGGGCAACCTAGCTCCCGATTTTATATCAAGGCTACGAGGAACTAGGAACCCGTGATAAGGAACTAAGCAGGGACTAGGAAAGATAATGATAACGATGGGCCGGCAACGAGGTCAAAGTAGGGGAAGATGGGGCAAGACGCTCTGGTGGGGTAAGATGCCCCGGCCTGTTTTAAGCTGAATTAAGCCATTTAAAAATAATTTAAATAATAGAATATGTTCATCAACGTATCTAATATAGCCCATAAAAATTTCACTACACGAAATAACCATTTCAAAAAGAAAACGAGAAAAAAACCTAATTGACTCTAAATGATCTAATATTTTGTAATTTTTATGTAAGGTATGGCATGCTTTGATATTATATTTTTTCAACACACAGGCCTTCGTTTACTACCTGATAGTGGTATTTAACGAATACCGAAGAGAAACTGTTTTAAAATTCTCAAAATTTTAAATAAAATACATAAAACGGACGATCATCAGAGTGGGGCAAGATGCACCGGCCGAGGTGGGGTAAGATGCCCTAGCATTTCAAATGTAAACAATGGGACAGGACGCACCATTAAAACAAGAGCAAGTCGCACGGTGCCTCCATTATCCACGCATTGTTGATTTAAATAAGTCTTATATTAAACATGTCATGTGAGTTTAATAGAAACGAATAGTTTTTAGTTCTTCATATGAAATTTGTGTAAATTTTTCATGAAGTTCAACTGTGTTTTCAAACCACAGATCATCTGGATTACAAAACGTCAAATTTTGACTCTGTCAGAAGTGCTATCTGCAAGGTTGATGTAATTGTAAAGGTAGGACTAAGGAGGTTTGTTTAAAAGGCCAAAAACAGATCCGTGAAAATATTCAATAATTGTTCGGAATTCAGCAACGAATTTATACCCAAACTGTCTTTTGAATGATACACCACAAAATTCAATGCAATGTGGGTTACATGGGCTCAGTATTGGACTGATTAATCGTGCCTCTGCATAGACTAACCATTCAACAAGCAACCTTGGTCCATCTCCTGCTTGTTTTGGGTCGCCTTGCCCCATGTTTACGTAGTGGTACGTCCTGCCCCACCGGTTGGGCCATCTTGCCCCACTATAGTCAACGGAGCAAAAACTGAAAGGCCCTTCGAAAATCTTATTTAATACGAAATTGATTAGTTTGATAGAGTGTTTAATATTTTTCAAACATAAACAAGATGTTCATTTATCTAACTATGAAAATTAGAGACTTTTTAATGAAAGGAATAGAAGAAAATAATGTTTTTCGCTTAAGGGGGGCGTCCTGCCCCACTTTACCTTATAAGCAGTCACGGGGTCAGCCCTGCGATTAGCACTGACCTCCGCAAGGAGATTAATAGCAAAGTAGATCGCGAAGAGCAAACGTGTAAAAGCACCACCCAGAGCACTTCCTCGAGAAACACCAAGTCGCTCGAATACCAGTACAGCAAGGCTCGACCGTTTATTAGAATGAAGTGTAACTTAGCACTAGCAACACGTGCGTTCTTAGTCGGAAAGAAACCGAACATTGCTACATGTACATAAATTACAACTAATTTTATTTACAGAATGTACAATGCAAATAGGTTTTTTGCATATTTCACTAGCTTTTCTTGTCGATCGTTTTAATTCACACAAGTAACAATTGCCTTTGTGTTTAATTCTACCCGCTGCATCACGAATTTCTTGTAGTGGTAAATTACTAGTTTGTTCAGCAAATGACGCAATTTCACCTAATATACTTTCGATGCCGCTACGTGGTCCAAAGTGTCGCATGATTTGCACATTCGAAGATCGTCTTTGAATTTCTTCTAATGCTAACTGTTCACTGAGTTGTTCCGTCCGTCTTCTATAGTGTGAACGCTCATGTCATTGACAAGTTCCTTTTTGACACTGATCGGTTACGCTCTCCGTGGCTAGTTTTGGGTTCATGTTTACACATAACGCCGTTGACGTTACAACTTCAATTTTGCTGATGACGTGAAAGAAAGTGTTATTTATAAGGAATGTTGCTGGTTCTTGTAGTTGATATGTCAAACCCTGTATTTTAATCACATGCATTTTATGACCGATCGTTACATTTTTTATCATTTACCTGGTTTGGAATAAAATCAACCAATCGTATGCAACGATTTCAATTTGTGAAAAACAGACTTGCAACAAGTTCTAGTGCTGAAATACAACTGATTGGGGATATCACTTGAGCAGCAATGTTCTGTTGAACGATTTGATACTATAACTTAGCAGTTCTTTCTTCGTCAGTGGTTCAGCGTGTATATGTATCCGCGTTTGGTAAGCAAGTCTTACCGGGCCGCTACACGAACCGAAAACTCCAACCGAGAACTCAAAAACCGTATAAGTTTACGTCAAAATCTTCTCGGTTCGTGTAGCCGCTTTTTGTGGTACCAATTCTGTGAGCCACGCTACACGAGCCGCAAACTCAAAACTTTGCGGCGCAACGAGGTTTTTGTTTTTGATTTTTCAGTTAACTCAAAAATCTTCCTTCAAAGCAAACAAGATCTTATTTCAATTCACACAAAAAGTAAAAGATGGATAATCTGATAATCTACCCTATCGCGGGTCATCGAGTTGAGTACCCAAAACTTGCAACAACGCAACAGGCGTATTGTGCGGAGGCAAGAAGATGGCAACCGTTTGCTGGACAATACTGTAGCAGAGCAAGCAAATGAAACTATAATTAACTTTCTTCGCATGAAGAAGGAAGATTTTGATGTTCTCAAGTTACATAAAAAGTGGTAGAATAAAATATTTTAATCTTTATCATTAAACTTTTTGAAACTTTTAGATTTTGGAATCAGTTGGTGGGCCGGACTTTGCGAACCCCTGATCTATAGTGAATTTATAATTGATATTCTAGCTATAAAATAACAAAATATTAACTAACCGTAACTACAAAAGAAACACGTAAATTTATCACCATATGTTCGTTTATTTTGTTTTTCAGATTTGTTATGTTTACATTTATTTCTTTTTCGTCTTCTTCTTCTGACGCATTTGAGTTTTCGGTTAGCTGCCAAAAACTTCTCGGGTGCAGTTTTCAGCTCACGGAGCTGAAAAGTTTTTGACATAAACTTCTCGGTTGTTCCCCTCTTCTCGCCGAGAAGTTTTTGAGTTTTCGGGTCGTGTAGCGGGGCTCTTATGGTTACCATTCCAATACTGAAAAAAAATAAACCATTCCCAAATGCAAACCCCCGTACAAAACGTATGGCTTACCCGGGTAGGCGGTTGTAGATTTAAGGGGTATAAATCTAAAAATGCTGTACAAAATACTTCGAATAAAAATAATAATTCCGTTTTAGGAAGAACGATAGAAAACATGTTGCTTGAGGCATTCCAGAAATTTCGAGTCGATACAATTGTTCAATTCGAAATAGGGGTGGATGGGGTAATACGCACCCCTTAAGGAAAACTATAAAATGTTCTATCAACTTGGCTCTTGATTGTTGATTTTATCACTGAATAGGATTCATAAAGGTTCAAACTAGTTACCAGTTCAGGAATGTTAGCTTTTTTCGCTTTTTCAATTTTTAATCGATCTGTATCTGGTTGAGGCAAAACGCACCTTTGCTAGGGGTAATACGCACCACAACAAAGGGGCAATACGCACCACAACAAAGGGGCAATACGCACCATAACAAAGAGGCAATACGCACCACAACAAAGAGGCAACATCCACCGTCAATTAAAGATAGTTTGTTTACAAACTGGTGCATTTTACCCCGACATATTGGGTGCATATTGCCCCCATTCATATTTGAACACATTTTCAACAAAAATATGAGTAAATCTGCATACTTTCCGAAATTTCCATGAACAGTCTCAAGCACTGATTCTTAATTCACTAAATTTCGTATTTCTCGTGGATAAATATCGGTTTTGCACTTAATATTCCTTAGCGGAATGGTACGTCACATTATAACAAAAACTGTCTGCGCTGAGAATGATTTTGTTTTGCGTTTATTTCTCGTTTCTGTTGATGTAGAGCTATCAAACTCACAGGGTGACCATATTTTAGTTTGTTCTTACAGGGAGACTACTTTTTACGCGTCCAAAACTCGTTTTTCAAGGGAAATGGGAAAGGGTGCGTATTGCCTCAGGGGTGCGTATTACCCCAGCCACCCCTAATTACAAAACAAAAGGGCAAAACTTACCTGGGTAGGCGGTTGTAGATCTGAAGGATTGTAAAATTTAGATGATTTTATCAAAAACTAGTGATCAAGCAAATCTTCAACAACATCTGCAGTACTTAAACTTAATGTGTGAAATGTTTCAGAAGCGACGGCTCAGTATTGGTCAAGTTTATAGTGTACACAGAACACCCCATACATAAAAAAAGCTAAAATATGTAGTATATTGAAAAACTACAATCCATCGCTTATCATCATGAAACAATAAGAGCCCTCGAAAACTCGCATATGCAATAGAGCAATTTCTTAAGAATATATAGACTGCCACGAAGGGAAATAAGGTAGCGTTGACACCGCTGACGGTTGTCAACAAACCGGTGAAGATTACATTGATTGTAAATCGGTGAATAAAATAGCCGAGCGGGCCGACGTCGACATACGGGAAACAACGCTGTCGGCACCACGGGAAAGACGTAGCGCTTTAAGTGTTAACCGCCCAGCCTATTTTATGAATTTTTTCGTTTACGCCACTCGGTCGGCAATTTCGTTCGATGTTTGTCACTAAGCACCGGTGAAACGAAGTGAAAAGAAAGAAACGAAGAGAGTGCATGAAAATGAAGCACACTGGCGGACCGACGCTGGCGGACTGACACAGGCGGACTGACACTGGCGGACCGACACTGACGGACCGACATTGGCGCACGGACATTGGCAGACTGACACTGGGGCACCGACATTGGCGAACTGACACTGATCGACCGACGCGACTCATGAATTCCTCAGTCCCTAGAGGCCGACGTGGCGTAAACGGAAACTTCGCCGTCAGTCCCCAGGGACTGACATGGGGGTTAACGTGTTAACGTGTTACATAGTATCATATGCAATCGATTACCAAAAACTTTAAAACGCATTGGTGATTAGAGTTGTGTAAACCAGATTCATGAATCTGAATGAATCTCTGCCTTCTAAACCGCTGTTTAAACATGGCTGGAATTCCCGGTGGCGGGAACGGAAAAAAGTAGCCCAGTTTCGACAAAATATCCAGCGGGAACGAGCTTATTCGTCCGATCTGTCAAAGTAAAGCTTTGTTTACGTTTTAGTTTGTTTACGTGATTTAAATTGGCGGAAGGTAAAAGTGGAATTGTGAATCATTATCAAATATAAAGTTTATGAATGGTGTTGTTGAGTTCCTCCGCCAAAATTTTGCGTAGAAGACTACTCGCATTTTGGTTTCTCTCCAACAACATCGGCCGCATCTATATACGTTGCCTATACCGACGTTGTTGTAGCAAGCGAATGAAACTTTTCATGAAACGTTTCAATTAAGCAACTGCGTCTGTTCGCGCCAGGTCGTAGTTTCCCTTTTTCTAAACATAGCTGGAACGAAATCCGTTTTTTTTATATGCCATATAGCGGGATTCCCGCTGGCTGGCGGAAATATTCGTGCGATTCCCGCTGTGTCTAGCCGTCGCTTAAGGGATTCATGAATCTTTCGTCGAGAGACTCATGAATCCTAAAGACACACCAAATGATGAAAAGTCACCAGCCAAAAATGGATGAGGGACCCCCGTTTTTTTTTTTGTCGCATTGTCCACGCCTATGAAAGAATCGTGGAGATCCGTGACAGATCCATGAAAGATTCATGAAGATTCATTAAGGCTTCGACCCGACCAACATTCCGCTATGAAAAATTATCGCTACTTTTCTGTGGAGTCCCTACAGACAGTTTGAATGAACTTAGACCTGCCCCCGTGTATCGGAGCGGGACGCAGCGACTGACTGATGCTCTGTCGAGGGTGCGTGGATACAAGCAGGTGTGAAACTCTCAGAGTGCGCAATACACTCCCCGGCTTGCAAAAAAACGAGAGAGAAAGTGCTCTTTCTGTTCCAACTTACGAAAGTACTACTTTTTCGGGCTAGAGTGAGCTTTTACAGATTGCTCTCTGGAAATACTCTCTCGCTTGCTTACGCTCTTTCTACCGGTTCGCGCTTTACGCGCTCGTTTCTTTCGTTATTTTGGGTATACCAGTAGGCAAAAAAAACAAAAGAATGCATTTTGTTTTGAATTTTTATCCGTTTATACAATCGGATAGCCAAAACATATTTGGAAATGCACATTTAACCGTGTTGTTGCCAGTTTTTTTCCACTACTTCCGCTGGAGTAAATTCCAGTACGGATCTTCAATCCAACGTCCTGGGCCTTCGTAAGCTAATCTGGAGATGACCATTTGTCCTTTTTTCTGAAAACACCAACACAAAATCACAAGTTTTTACTGCTCAAAACGCGCGACCGAACTGTAAGTTCACAGACTGCACAAGTTAGACTGCGCTGCAAAGCCTGCTTTGGCAGTTTTTTACTCGCGCCGATCGGCCAAAAGTACGCTGTGCATGTGTACTTCTCCCGCACAATTCAACTCGTCGTACGATTCTCTCTCGTGCAGGAAAACTTTGGCTCACCTCACCTCGCCTACGAAAGTACACTCTCTTTGCTTGCCGGGTCCATACAATTACACTTTCTCCACCGTACAACAGCAGTGCACCCGGTAAGCAAAGAGAGTGTACTTTCGTAGGCGAGGAGTATGTTGCGGTAGGCTGAAAGGTGGGGAAGCGCGGTGAGGTGAGCAAAAGTTTGCCTGTACGAGAGAGAATCAAACGATGAGTTGAATTGTGCGGGAGAAATACAGATGAACAGCGTACTTTTGGTCCATCGGCGCGAGTAATAAACTGCCAAAGCAGGCTTTGCAGCGCAGTCTAATTTTCTAACTTGTCCAGTCTGTGAACTTACCTTTAGCGCGCCTTTCTCAATCAAGAGCGCCGGTCTAGTGGTTAGCGTACACAGACCGGAGTTGGAGAGGATGGGTTCGAATCCCGCTGTGTGCTCGAGGCATGAGAGTGCCCGGCAAGCAAAGAGAGTGTACTTTCGTAGGTAAGGAGTGGGTTGCTGCGGCAGGCTGAAAGGTGGAGAAGCGCGGTGAGGTGAGCAAAGTTTGCATGCACGAGAGAGAATCAAACAAAATATTCAATTTTGTGAGAGAAACATCATCGCACCGAGCGAACAATGCAATCCGTCTCGCTTTGGCTACCTAGCAGATGATCGTCCTTTTCTAACCAACGGTAAGGGCAAGTCTTCATTTAATTCCAACGGTATTGCGTGTGATGTAAAACATTGTGGAGTGTTGGTGCATTTTGATATGTTTAGTTTTATGATATGACCGCGTAGGCCGTCTGAAGGTAAGTAAACGAAATTTATCGTAAAGTAAGTAAATTGATTTCGATAAAAGTTACGCATGCCGGCGCGGGAACAGCAAATTTCATATCAAATTTGAAAAATGTCCACCTGTAAGCATTAGTAAGCACTGCCCCGGGGCACTAATTCTGTCAATTTACAACAAAAATGTACAGCTGGTAAAAATTATACAGTCTGACATGAAAGTATCCGTACAGTCACCAATTTTAACTTTAAGCCTAGTTATCTCAGCGACTACGTGACCTAGGACAATCATTTAAACGACATCTCGTAGATAAACTTCTATTCTATCCAATGAGGTCTTAACATTTCGAAAAAGTAACTTGTAGGTCACTTTGTTCTATAGAAACCCCAAAAAAGGCTCAAAATCGATGACAAAAAAGTATCCGTACACCCACCTTTCTTGACGAAAAACACCGGTTTGGTAGGGTTCTAGTAGGCAAAATATTAACCTAGTCATTATTTAGAGTTATCAAGTGTCTAAAAGTATAGCGGCAACAACTTTATATCATCATTCAACGTGAAATGGCCGGTGAAACTAGGCAAACAGCTGCAACCAATAGAGAACTATCTTTTTCATGTGAAGTAAAGGGAACCTAACTTGGCAAGTTGATGAACCCTGTGAAAAGTCTCATGCTAAGTCTCAGGAACTTATAATTTGTCGAATTAATCAGGATGCAACTAGACTAAACCCTGCAAACAGACATCTTTCGTGGTTACTCAATCGCTATGTGAGGGTGATTGCTCGAAAAGCTGTTAAGTTCTCCAAACTTCGAGTTCTCAAACATGACGAACGAAGTGTCTAGATCACCAATCATATGATTTGGATTTCAACTCTTAAGAAGGTTTTTTGGAAATAACAATTACATTGCATTATTGTAAGTTGCAAACTTTTCATTTCCTACGAAAGAATAAGATAGACTGGGGATTTGCAAATCGCTGTATTTTGATGCCATTGGCGTGTAGGCACAGTGTTTTATATACTATATACAGACTTCATACAGACAAAATTAAGCAAGTTTGGCCAAAAAACGAATAACAATAGACACCAGACGTCGAACTCAACCATCATTACGAGCAACGTTGTTCCAACTATAAAACACAGTAGTTGAGAGTTTGTGTTATGGTGTTCCAAGGCCATTAATCGAACTGGAAATATTGAATTAAGTATGAATCATCTGTGGGACATAGTCTACTTCGCCCATTTTGTCACTTGGACAAGCCATGGCTAGGTTAAATTTTAAATGTTCAATAATATGCTCAGAGATAAAATAACGATCCCAAGAATAAGCCATGTATTGTCCAAGAATTACCACTTTATGAGACCGTACAAGTGTTGACGATACTCCCAAAGTCTCCGGAATCGATCTCTATACAACATTTGTCGAAAGACGCCTAGATTTACCATGAACGGGACATTATCTTGATCTTAGTAGACCCCTTTAGAAACATTATAGAAATCGGATCAAATTTCCAGCATCTTTCGAAAAAAAGCTGGTAGAAATGATGCCTTGGCACTTGTAGGCTATTATTGAGGCAAGTGGCATTGATTGTAACATATTGGCACATCAGGTACCGATGGTACATCATAAATACTCATCATGTACGGATACTTTTTTGTCATCGATTTTGAGCCTTTTTTAGGGTTTCTATAGAACAAAGTGACCTACAAGTAACTTTTCCGAAATGTTAAGTACTCATTGGATAGAATAGAAGTTTATCTACGATATGTCGTTTAAATGGTTGTCCTAGGTCATGTAATCGATGAGATAACTAGGCTTAAAGTTGAAATTGGTGACTGTACGGATACTTTCTTGTCAGACTGTACGTGTCGCGGAACGGTTAATGGAGCGGTTTACAGTGAAACAACGGTTACCATGGTTACCGTACCAGTACAGAACGGATGCTCTTGAAAGAGAATTATTTGGGGAAAGCAGCTCATCAGGACCAAGGAGCTCACCAGGCCCAAGCAGCATCGAATTTGAAACGCTTGAAGATGTATCCACATCTAATGAGGAAACCACAGATGAAGAATCAGTTGCAGATGAATCTACAAATTATATCCAAAGAAATTGGATCAACATCGACGATCGAGGATGAAGAAGACTTCATGGAGCCAGTGGAACCAAAAAGTGGCGAAGGGAGGATATTAGACTGGGCCTTGGAAACTAATCAGAAGCTCTGGCCACTAACTAAGTTATAAAAAATTCTGCGCGACGTCACTGATTTAAAGCTGCCAAAAGATTCGCGTACATTTTTGAAAACAAAGCAGTGCGATAAAGAGATCGTCAAAATCGAGGGAGGTGAACTTTGGAATGCAGGAGTCCGAAAAGTTTTTTTTCGATAAGTGAAGAAACAATAATATTTTCACTATTCTATAAGATGATCAAATATTTATCAAATTGTGGTTTATCCTGCTTTCCAGTTATGTTCAGCCATCGGTGAACATCTTTTCGTTAAACTTTTCGATCGATGGTTTGCCTCTCTTCGACTGTGACCCAAAGCAGTTTTGGCCTATTTTAATGACTGTAAATGAATTGCCTGAAATTCCTGTCCTGATGGTTGCAAATTATTGTGGAACATCTAAACCAAAAAGTATGAAACAATATCTACGGCCACTTGTAAACGAACTGAACCAATTAATAGACTCAGGGATTAAAATAGGGAATAAGTTGATCCGAATTCTTGTTCGAAGTTTCATCGCTGATGCCCCAGCTCGAGCATTTATAAAACGTTAAAGTTGGTTGTTAGATTGTCAAAGTTTGTAGAATATTGCATTTATAATTTTATGTCATTTACATTTATTTTTTAGGTGTTACCTATTTCAACGGCAAAAAAGGATCACAGAAATGTACCGTTCAAGGTCTCTACCACGACGTTGGTAGATTAGTTTATTTTCCTGGCGTTGATGCCCACCCCAGGACAGATGAGGAGTATATTGAGCATCATAGAGAAAAAACGCCACTACATGATCTGAAAAACGTGGATATGATCAAGGACTTTGTTGTGGCGGATCGTCTGCATCTATTGGATTTTGGAGTAACCCGTACTATGCTGCAGGGTTTAAAATCAGGAAAATGGGGATACAAGGCAATTGGTCCACCGAGACATGCCAAAGGGTGACCAATATTCTTTCGAATGTGGAAATTCCTGCCGAATTTCACCGTAAACTTCATAATGTAAATTTGCTTGGTGATTGGAAAGCTAGTGAATATAAAATGTGTTTACACCATGCTAGTTTCGTAGCACTGAAAAGTGTGTTAACGGATAGGGAATATAATCATTTTATGCTGTATTTTACAGCAATTACACTATTAAGCTCCAATTATTATAAATGCCATTGGCCGGAGGGTAACCAAATTCTGAAAAAGTTTGTGCAACAGTTTGGCGTTCTATACGGAGAACATCGTTTAACTAGCAATGTACATAATTTATTACATGTGTAGGATGATGTTTGTCGCTTCCCAACTGACGGCGACATGCAACATTGCCCCGTTTCCACAGATTCCTACCCCCGCGAGTCCAGAACTGTCAGCTTTCTCTTGCACACTTTGTCTTCCCAACTGACTGCGACATGCAACATTGGCCCGTTTCCACAGATTCCTACCCCCGCGAGTCCAGAACTGTCAGCTTTCTCTTGCACTCCTTGTCTTCCTACTCGTTCTAATGATGAACCGGTGTGCTAGGGGAGAAGTCACATCTGCCCTTTCACATCTTCCCTTTCAGTCTGACACATTGCAATAGCGGAACCTATCATGTAGCATTCCCACACTGCACAGCGACCCGCAAATGTGTTCGTGCACTTCATGTCGGTCAATCATGTACAGAATAAAAAGTACGTTTGTATGAATGCCATCACGCACAAACTGCCAATAGCGACGCGGTAAAGTTTTCAGTCTTCAAAACATCTAGCGCCAGAACAGTCGTGTTGAAAAGTGTAAAGTGTTTTTCCAAAGTTCATGGTGCCCAATGGGAAGCTTAAAGGAGAAAAAGTGCATCCATCAACAAGTCCGCGACGGCGTCAGCTCATGAACGATCTGGTCCGTAAAACGGATGAGAAGTTTGATCGTTTGGAAGCATCTTGGAATCGGTAAGTAAACAGTGTGATAGAGCAACATCATGACCGTTAAAAGCGATTCGTTAATTCCTTTCCTTTGTTTGTTTCGTTCAACAGAAATAACACCGGAGGAAGAAGCCGCCCTTAGTGTTCCGGGAGTGTAGCAGAGTGTAGAAGTAGAGTCCGAATTTAATGAAGAATAGAAATTTCCGCGTCGACGGATTGCGCAGAACACAACACTGTTTTCTCATTTGATATCCGAAACGCATTGTATAAATGTGTGCATGCCAATATGGTGAAATAACACGCACACCTTCATAACCCCCTGTTTGACACTAACACCACCACCAAATAACCGATTGAATGTTGCACCCCACCCCCTTTTTTGGTGCAACACTTTGTCTTGTTATCCATCAAAAAAATTAACTAACAACATGAAAACAATATGTTAACAAGATAAAATCCACCAGTTGGGTTCCTTCTCGTTCTAATGATGAACCGCCTAAGTGTAACTTCCCAACTGGCGGATTTTATCTTGTTAACATATTGTTTTCATGTTGTTAGTTAATTTTTTTGATGGATAACAAGACAAAGTGTTGCACCAAAAAAGGGGGTGGGGTGCAACATTCAATCGGTTATTTTGTGGTAGTGTTAGTGTCAAACAGGGGGTTATGAAGGTGTGCGTGTTATTTCACCATATTGGCATGCACACATTTATATAATGCGTTTCGGATATCAAATGAGAAAACAGTGTTGTGTTCTGCGCAATCCGTCGACGCGGAAATTTCTATTCTTTATTAAATTTGAACTCTACTCCTACACTCTGCTCTCCCGGAACATTATGGGCGGCTTCTTCCTCTGGTGTTATTTCTGTTGAACGAAACAAACAAAGAAAAGGAATTAACGAATCGCTGTTTTAACGGTCATGATGTTGCTCTATCACACTGTTTACTTACCGATTCCAAGATCCTTCCAAACGATCAAACTTCTCATCCGTTTTACGGACCAGATCGTCCATGAACTGACGCCGTCGCGGACTTGTTGATGGATGCACTTTTTCTTCTTTAAGTTTCCCATTGGGCACCATGAACTTTGGAAAAACACTTCACACTTTTCAACACGACTGTTCTGGCGCTAGTTGTTTTGAAGACTGAAAACTTCACCGCGTCGCGATTGACAGTCGGTGCGTGATGGCATTCATACAAACGCCCTTTTTTATTCTGTACATGATTGACCGACATGAAGTGCACCAACACACACACGGGTTACTGTGCAGTATGGGAATGCTACACGATCGGTTCCGCTATTGCAATGTGCCAGACTGAAAGGGAAGATGTGAAAGGGCAGATATGACTTCCCCCCTAGCACACCGGTTCATCGTTAGAACGAGTGGGAAGACAAAGTGTGCAAGAGAAAGCTGACAGTACTGGACTTAAGGGGGTTGGAATGTGGGGAAACGGGGCAATGTTGCATGTCACCGTCAGTTGGGTTAGCACTAGCTACACGCGCGAACGTTTATAGGAAAGTATCCGAACTTTGCATCATTAAGTATTAAACTAGGTTTTTTAGGCCAGGTACCTGGCCCGTCGGCAGTCTCTGGTTCCCCTACCGCATTTTTGATGGTTCCATGTCGTCCCGTTATGGTTTCAATTGTATCGGCAATTGCAGAACGGTAAGGGGGTTTAAAATACGTATTGCGGGACCATCGATAAGATACGAAGTAAGCTGACCGTCTCCCTGTTCGACCTTAGCCAGATCTTGGCGCACAGGATGTCTCCCTTTGACTGTAGCCCCCATCGATATAAATGTAAAATTACAGTTATATCGAAAAATGTTACCAAATACCAAATCAAACGTGTTTATCAAACAGCCCGGTTAGTAGGAGGTTTTTCAAAGACATGTACTTAAACCGAATTACAGCATATTGTACCAGTTTCTGTGCTACGCAGTACATGCAAGCCTACGCATGTCCTGTGGTTATGCCACTTTTTAAAGTGTGGGTCGAACATGAACCACAAAGCAACCTTTGCAAACGGTAAAATATTGTCAGTCTGACACTAACTGACTAACTACAGTTGTCAAAATCTGCGCAAATTTGTTTCTCGGTCATCGAGTTAAAAAAGGAGTAGGCTAAAATGTGTGCACCTAGTATTGATACCAAGTGGATGGAAAAGAGTTGTTTGTGATGATGTTCAATGTTTGTTGATAAGATTTCGGTGGACACATTACCTCTCTGCTATTGTTTTACAGTTAAGCACTCAAATCATGAATGCGCTTTCATTTGGATCGGCTCACGAATAGTAGCGGCGACACGAAACGAAAAAAAAATGACAGCAAAACTGACATTTGCTCGTGTTTTATCAGGCTTTTGCGTCCCGTGTAAACTGAGCATAACACTCCTGCTACGCATGATAATCCATATTATTGTGATGCGATGAGGGGCACATCCTTCTCTCCCTGTGCCATCAGTGCCGCATACGCTGCACGTTCTGTGGCTCACTATTCCCCCCATCGATTTTTTCTTTCTTTTGTTTGTAATGGAGAATCCTTCCATGTGTGTGATGATTCATAAAAGGCGCGAAGTAGCAGCTCGACGGCCGGCACACTCTGCCGCTTGCTATCCCCCACCTTCTGTGTTTCGCGGAAGGAACTATCTCCCTTTTCTTGCCTTGTTCGTTTCGCGGAAGGTAAAGTTACCTGCTCGCACAACTGCAGTCTCGGATCGGTCCACCGTATGCTCTGCCGCGGATAGCGATCCCCACTGCTCACGTTCTTGTTTTGTTTTCTTGTAGTGGTAGATCCGTTAACACATGCATAGAGATGCGAGTTTGAATCAACTGGATGCGTTGTAAGCTAATCCTGTATGCGAGCGCAATTGTTCTCACTCCTTCTCACATAATCGCTAAGTCAGCTTAGACATACCGTCCTATGCCGCTCATTTTCTGTCTCTTTCTTTTCCCTATCTCTCTCTCATTCTCTCTCTCGCTCTCTAAATTTTGCTCTTTTTATCTTTTTCGCTTTCTCAACTTCGTTCTCTTTCTCTCTTTCTTATCTCATCTCTCTTCCTCTCTTTCTCTTTCTTTCTCTCTCTCTCTCTCTTTCTCTCTTTCGCTCTATCTCTATATCTCTCCCACTTCTCATCCCGCTCTTTATTTGTTTACCACTCTTTGTCCCCAACTTTCCCATCTCCCATGTCCCATCTCCCATGTCCCATCTTCCATCTCCCATCTTCCATCCCTCATCAACAATCTCTCTTCTCTCCATCGTACTCTTTCTTAATTTGCCTACCACATCTCCCATCGCATTCACACTGTCTCTTTCTCTTTACCTCTCTCTTTCTATTTATCTCTCTCTCTCTCTGGCTATATCTATCCCTATCCCTATGCCTCGCCTTGTCATACTTTCCATTGTTGTCTCTCTGTTCCCCACTATGTCTGCCTCTATCTTTACCGTATGTCTCTCTCTTTCTCTCTCATTTTCTCGTTATACCTCTCCCTATTTCTTTCTCTCACTCTTACACACACTAACAGCACAAAATTCCAACAACAACGCACAGAAGGGTCGGTTTTGCTTAACAGGCCCATTTTTCTGATTTTGAATTAGTAGCGACAATGAATCAGGCATCGATCGAATAAGGGTTACTTTTCGCGCGCGTGTTTATTGGGCCATGGTCGACCCTCGGAAGGAAAATTATTATATAGGATGCGTTTTGTCCGATTCGATGATGCGAATACTCATGCCCAGCGCATTGAAGATGACAAAGCTGCTCCGATACGCCATATATGGGCTATACTAAATAGTAATTTGGCAAAAAATTATAAACCATCGGAGTACTTAGCAGTCGGCGAGCAGCTTTTCCCGTACCGTGGACGAACCAGGTTTACACAATACATACTTTACAAATCAGCCAAATATGGGATTAAAGTCTGGTGGATTTGTGACGCTGTGAATTCGTATCCTCTCAATGGCTAGATTTACACTGGGAAATCGAATGCTGGCCGTGGAAAGAACGTTGGGAAGAGAATTGTTAAGGATTTAGTCGCTTCTTATAAAGGGTCAGAAACGTAACAATGGATTTTTTTTTCACTTCGTTGCCATTAGCCAAATGTTTACTGTCCTGGACCCTAACCATTGTTGGTACTTTGGAAAAAATAAGCCATTTATACCACCTTCCATGATAGGTTTGAAACAACGTGAAGAATTATCTACTTTGTTCGGCTTCAATGAAAAATTTCCCATGTGCAGCTACATGCCAAAAAAGAAAAAACCGTGATCATGCTATCCTCAATGCACCTGGAATCGAAAATTGGTGATGGAGAATAGAAAAAAACAGAAATAATTGAATGACTGGTCAAAAGCTGGAGTGGACATCATGGACAGTATGCTTGGTAGATATACTACAAAAGATCTATTCAAAGTCGCTTGATTTGCATCTTATATATTACATTATATTATGAAAACAACAAATCAATAAAGCAGTACATGTGAGCAGTGCACAATTTTATTTGCGAATACGTATATGTGGAATAAAATGTTTTATAGTATAAAAACTATATTCTATCTACTTCTGCATTGTTTATAATTAAAATTGCTAAAAGTCCTGAAAGACAATACAATTTATTATATTTGATGTATTCAGAAGACAAATTACAGGCATTCCCGGATAAACGGTATATTATTGTCCATAAACCAAGCATTCATACCTAAGTGATGTGATGGGTACCCGGGTACCCGGTTATTGTATGGAGGAAGTTTTGTTTAATCACTTATAACTATTATTGAGTTGTTAAGTACTATGCACGGTGTTGCAAATTAAGTGCAAAAAGCTTTCATTTCTGGGGATCTAAAGTGGCGTAAAACGATTCGGAAGAAAAGTTACAAAATTCTCCCATGGAAGCTGAAATGGGTACCCGGGTACCCGGTTATTGATCGGACGGTTAAGAAAGAAGCAGTCGACGTACTTCGCACATTTGAGATCGTCACTAGAGAAATTTCCGCCGAAAAAAATGTTACGATTTCAAAGACGAAAGTAGTAATCATAATATTGCTTATTGGGATGCTTAAAGAAGAAAACTTATCAAACAAAACGAATGAAGTGAGAAATCAGTAGACTGTTTGACCAATAATTTAAGCAAAAGATTTACTTATTTAAATAGAAGAACTATTGCATTAGCTACTATGTTAGACCCTAGATTTTAAAAGAAGGGCTTGGAAAGTGATGATGAATATGATGAAGCAGTTGGAATGTTATTATTAGAAATTGATAAATTAGAAGACGAAATGAAAATCAGCTTAGATACAGATGGGGATGGCCAAACTGAAGTAGATATGGGCAAAGCCACACCTGAAGGCGTGGCGAGTATATGGCAAAAATTTGATGGGAACGTATCCTCGCAGGTCGTGCCTCAACCTCGATCATAAAAAAAAGAGCTTGTAGACTATTTAGCTGCCCCTTTAATAAATTGAAATGATGATCCAATAGAATGGTGGAAGTTGGAAAAAAAAGTTTTCCAAACTTGTACCAAGTAATGATACGCATGCTTTGCATCGTCAGTGCCGAGTGAGCGAGTGTTCTCAAAGGCAGGAGACGTAGAAACAAAAAAAAGAAACAGTTTGACAACAAGCAAATTAGCAAAATTATTGTTTATCAAACATAATTTGGAGTGAATATTATTACCCTGTTGGGGGAGCCCATGGCGCAGCGGTAGCGCGAGGAAACACCACACCACAGGTGTGCGCGCGGCATGCGCGCGGTTCCGGAAGCGGGGGCAGGCAGCCATCGACGCGGAGGGGGGTAAAAAAAATTGCGGCAAACATGGTAAGCTAAACTTTGTAGAAGAAAATTTTTTTTTAATGCTTGACATAAATTTGACAAAAATTCCTTTCCAATTCCCTCAGAAACTGTCAAATTTACCTCGAACACCCTGTATATATTGAATTGTAGAATGAACGTGTGCATGACTAAATCCCTTATCGAGCAAACATAATATCATTGAAAATTATACACCTTATCCAAGTGGTTCCTAAGAAACTGCCAACCAATTTTGTATTGTTAAATTCTTGGATAATTTTGCACATTTCTGTGCAGTTTTTTGCACACTTGTTCAATCGAACTTTTTGCATACTGTTTTTGAATCGAAAAGGTGTTGCTCAAAAAATTTGAGATGTTGTATGACTGTATGACACTTTACTGTGGTACCACAAATGCACAGCACAGTAAATTGTGTATGGTACCACAGTACGGCACATCAAAAAGTGTTACTTGACCCAACACTACTTGTACCCCTAAATGATTAGTAGCAACTGACCTAAATAATTTCAAAATATTAGTGTGTGAATTTAATTTAATCCTATTATTGTTCCTGCCTTCCCAGTTGCATTGCGTAAAAAAATGTTTTTCGAATAATAAATCTAGTGCTGTGTGCTTTCGTTGATCCGCATATTGCGAATCTATTTCTGCGTCTAATCGTTGAACGATGCTGTAGAAATAGTATTCGTCTCCCAATTTGCTTTCCAAATTGCACAACTGCAACGCTTGTGCATTTAAACGAATGTTTTTCATTGAGATCAGTATTTTACATACTTCCCGTAGTAAAACAATCATTTCCCCATTGCGCACTATAGCTTTTTTTTTATTTCGTTGGCAGGCCGAACAGCACGTATGACCTGAACATGGTTTCGCATCATCACCAAATGTAGCAGCGTCTTCATCAATGGAAGAAAATGATTTTGGCGCATTTTTGTATAAGCACAAATACCATGAAGAAATTCTGGTATATAAACGGAATCTATTTTTAAATAAATTTAGTGTTAACTCAAACTCCGACTAGAGTAACCTCGTTGGTTGTTATCTGTTCTCACTCACTGCAGTATCCGAAAGCTCGAAGCACCCAGTCTCCCTTTTCAAAGTATAGGCCTCCACCACACGCAGAGGCAACTAGCTGGAAAGTAATAGAGATCCAGATACTTCGGCAATTTGCCGGCAGAACAACGTAACTTCCCGTTGCACACCGATAAGCAACCAAGGAGGTCTTCCTTCGAGGGACATACTTGGTTAGACGTGCAGTAACACTTTATGAGATGTTAACACGTTAAGCGCTATGCGCAATTTGCACTGCTTTTCGTTCTGCCAGCGATTCGTAGAAACGCCGGCCTACGTAACGGGCTCTGTCGGTCCATGCAGACGCCGACTTACGGGAAAGAACACTGTTGGCCCCACGGGACCGACGTAGCGCTTAACGTGTTAATGTCGTACCGTTAAATTCACATAGGATATACCAGAACCGTTAATCAACACATTACATTACTTAATTTATTTGTAAATGGCTTACGTCGGCTAAAAACATGCCTTTGCATCTTACCCCACTTTCCCCTACTTACCGGCAACTAAATCACTCACACAAGTACACAGAAAATTATGAATTTTAATTTACCATGCGAATCAGCCTTTACCGAAGGAAGGCAAGTCGAAACTATTTCACACAGTTGCTTGCCTGGACGAATAACGTGGAGACGAGAGACAGCAAGAAGAACAAAAGCCCGCTTATCAGTCCGGCGCTGAATACCGGGCAGCTAATCCGGGCGACACAAACTTTCAGAATACACAACAAGCACCAAAGTTCAGTGTGCTGTGCGCACACGCACTAGCACCACTTCATACGCAGTGCGCACTTCAAGAGCATGAATCTTTCACGGGTCTGTCACGAATCTCCTCGATTCTTTCATTGCCGCGGATCATGCGACCAAAGAACACTTCAGGCGCTGTGCTGTGCTGTGCACACAGTAAGGTGTGTGGTGCGCACAGTGCGCACAATCGCACTTTCCCCAACACTAAACACAACACTTCGACGCTGCACAACACTTTTACGATTGCCCGGAGGACTAAGTTTACCCGAGCCAGGCTGGCTGATACTTCGCCTATTGCATCAATTATATACGCATCCGTTACGTTCGGAGGTTCGGAGCGAACTGAAATATATTCAGCCTGCAGCAAGTAAAATTTGACGTTCGAAAAATGAGACGGTCTACTGTCTTTTCAAAAGCCTATAGCATTCTCGGAACCGAATATTGACCTTCAACGTGTACATTTCTTTCCATCAACTCTTCCACTATGTAACTAAATTGAAAACGGAATCAAAATCGACTGTTTCACTGAGATACGGCCCAAAATGTGCGCGAAGACCCAAAAAGCGGACACGCAAGTAAAATCGGACAGGAAGGCTTCTTTGCCGGTTGGTGCACTTTAAGTGGCCGCATGCCGTTGTACCTGCACATTTATAAGTTGGCCATTATTGTTCATTTTATAGGTACCCAAATTATAAAAGTACTGTATAAGTACTCAAATTATAGTAGTATTGTATAGGTACGCAAATTATAATTAAAAAACCCATAAAAAACAACAATACGCTGAAGTGTATGCAAATCAAGATCGTTACCGAGGTGCCACACGTCTTCAAATGCTGAACAAAAAACCAAAGTGGTGCTATTTTTATTTCTTCCCCGTTTTCATGAATTATTGGGTTTTAACGTTATTAGTCCTCATTAATACGAACGTAATCCTCTGGAAAGTTGTTAAACTGATTGTTATAACGTACCAAACTCGAAATTATGGAAATTTATGAAAAATTGTAAGAAAAAACAGGGTGGTGCTATTCTTGTTTCCTCCAGTGTATATCACTCGGGGTCCACACTACAGCGCGACATCCCGTCACGAAACGCGACTTTGCCTGACAGGCGACCGAACTCTATACAAGAAAAGTGTCGCATAAATCACGCTAGTCGATGCCTAGTGTAGAAACAGCGAAAAACGCGACGTCGCGCTGGCTCTTGTCAAATGTCAAAGCGAAACGAAAACAAACCGACAGCTGGACAAAACGTAAACAAGCCGAAACACAAACGCGAACGAAACGAGCAACATTTTCCACGAAACATCGGATTTTTCGTTTTATTGCTTATTTCTAGCCTTCACAAATCTAATTCAATTATGAAACGCAGTTTTAATTGATATTTTTACCAAAGTTTTTTCGGGTGCCGAAACGTAAACAAACTGCTCTTAAAGAAGTAGGAGATGACGGAAAAATATATACCTCCTACGGTGGTGCAAAATATCGTCGTTGTTTTTTGGTTGTTTTCACAGTGAATTTCAAATGTAGAAGTGTCAACTCACTCAGGGTGCATAAAATATGTAGCTAAACAAATATCATGCATTACTACGTCAAAATTGAACAAAAAAAATTCGGCGAGTTTGGAGTTTGGGACGTCGCGCTGTAGTGTGGACCCCGTGGCATCGTCTAGCGCGATTTGCGCGACATGTTTTTGTATCTCGGGGTCCACACAACAGCGCGACGTCGCCTGACAGGTGCTGAACTCCATACTAAAAAAACCTAGCGCAATTTCCCGCAAATCGGATTTGTATGGAGTTCAGCGCCTGTCATGCGACGTCGCGCTGTAGTGTGGACCCCGGGTATCTCGGGGTCCACACTGCAGCGCGACGTCCCGTTTCCAAAGTAGCCCAGTTTCGGCAGAACAATCGCGCAAGCCAAACGCGACAGAGGTAGGGGAGTATGTGGAAATATGTATCAAATTGGGGCGCAAACTCGGCTAAAATTTTTTGTTGAATTTTGAGGTAGTTATGCATGATATTTGTTTAGCTACGTATTTTATGCACCCTGAGTGAGTTTGGCGCTTCTACTTTTGAAATTCACTGAGAAAACCACCTAAAACAACCATCGACGATATTTTGCCCCACCGTAGGAGGTATATATTTCTCCATCATCTCCTACGTATTGAGTGCAGTTTGTTTACGTTTCGGCACCCGAAAACACTTTGGTAAAAATATCAACTAAAACTGAGTTTCATAACTGAATTACATTTGCGAAGGCTAGAAATAAGTAGTACAACGAAAAATCCAATGTTTCGTGGAGAATATTGCTCGTTTTGTTCTTCTTCTTCTTCTTTCTTTCGCTATGCGAGTCGGGGTATATCCTCCTACGCTAAGTCGAACGTTTGTTCCCTTACTCGTAATCAGAGGCGTACCGACTCTGTCCGAACTCCTATGAAGGGGCTCGTCCTTTAGGACCGGCTATAAAAGCCATATGTCCACCCGCCGTCCACGGGAGGGATAATTCCTTCCGTTGTCAGGACACAAGAACTCGTGGTCCGCTTGATTGACTCAAACAGCACGAGATGTGCGGCAGCTAGGATTTTTCTGACCTGAGCTCCAGCTCGGCGTGACCACGCGGTCGTGCCGTAACCTTACTTTTCCGCTAACCCTTTCAGGAAACTTGTGCACTGCTAACCTCCGCTCTGATTCACTACCGAACTGGAACTGGCTCGTTTTGTTCGCGTTTGTGTTTTGGTTTGTTTACGTTTTGTCCAGCTGTCGGTTTGTTTTCGTTTCGAATTGACATTTGACAAGAGCCAGCGTTACGTCGCGTTTTTCGCTGTTTCTACACTAGCGCGATTTGTGCGACATTTTTTTTTTTTGTATGGAGTTCGGCCGCCTGTCAGGCGACGTCGCGTTTCGTGACGGGACGTCGCGCTGTAGTGTGGACCCCGAGTATGGAGTTCGGCCGCCTGTCAGGCGACGTCGCGTTTCGTGACGGGACGTCGCGCTGTAGTGTGGACCCCGTAGTAGACAGGTGGACCAAAATAGAAGCAAAGCGCGCCAAAATAGCGACAAAAAGTGTGTTCGGAAATTGATAATTTTTCAGTGAAAACATTTTTTTTTTATCATAACCAGTTTATCGTAATATGATCGGAACAATTAATGCAACGATTTATTTTGTGGTGACCCTTCCATAAGTGGGCCAAAAAGAGTACTTTTACCCTACTCAATAAATAAAACCTCACCATCTAAACAAACTTTAGTTTGACATTTGGGTTTGAAAACCAGTCAACTGACGTAATGCAAAAACCACTTTTGATGCAACCTACTATGTTTATGATTCCTTGGGTAGACGCTTTCGATTGACAACTAGTGTTTTTTCATCGTTTTCCGCATCTTGCCGTCGCATTTTTGAAAAGCGTGTAAAAAAGTTATTTTGTAGTGTTTTCCAGCAATATTAACCGCTTATCATGTCGCAGCGGTTTCCGGCGGCCAATGCTAACTCGGTTGGTGGGTCCCAACGATATCCATCGTCCCCGGGGCAAACAAACCAGCCTCCGCCAGTGATGCGTCCGTACGGACCGGGGAATAATTTTTCGGTAAGCCCTTATAGTGACCATAATGCGACCATCCAGTCTACATCAGACAAAACTTAAATGGGTCTTTTCGCAAACGACAGCCCCGCGGCTACACTCCACCGCCGCAGATGGGAAGCGGAGTGTCGAATCAAAATCAACATCAACGTCCTATCCAACCCGGCTTTCAGGGTGGCGGTATGCGAGGTTCACCAATGTCCAACTCCTCCGGTGGCAAACGTAACGCAGAAAACCGTTCCTCAATGAACGCAGCCCATCAGAAGAAGTAAGTTTTGAAATCAAATTGTGGTTGAATAGAACTAATGGACGGTGGACGGTGCTTTCCTTGCAGTGACTATTCGGTGAAGAAGAAGAAAAAACTGGCGGATAAAATACTTCCACAGAAGGTGCGAGATCTGGTGCCGGAGTCTCAGGCCTATATGGATTTGCTGGCTTTCGAGCGGAAGTTGGACGCGACTATTATGCGGAAGCGTCTGGATATTCAGGAAGCCCTCAAGCGCCCGATGAAGCAAAAGCGCAAGCTGCGCATCTTCATATCCAACACCTTCTATCCCAGCAAGGATGGGTCGGAGGGTGACACAAACCCGGACGGATCGGTCGCATCGTGGGAGCTCCGCGTCGAGGGTCGCCTATTGGAGGACAACAAGTCCGATCCAGCGAAGATTAAACGCAAGTTCTCCAGCTTCTTCAAGTCGCTCGTCATCGAGCTGGACAAAGATCTTTACGGCCCGGACAACCATCTGGTTGAGTGGCACCGTACACATTCGACACAAGAAACAGACGGGTTTCAGGTGAAGCGACCGGGTGATCGGAACGTGCGTTGTACCATATTGCTTCTGCTCGATTATCAGCCGCTTCAGTTCAAGCTCGATCCGCGACTGGCCCGGCTGCTTGGAGTGCACACGCAGACCCGTCCGGTCATCATATCTGCCTTGTGGCAGTACATCAAAACTCACAAGCTGCAGGATGCGCATGAACGCGAGTACATCGCATGCGACAAGTACCTCGAGCAGATATTCGGCTGTCCGCGGATGAAGTTTGCAGAAATTCCGCAACGACTAAACCCACTGCTACACCCACCGGATCCGATCGTAATAAACCACGTTATCACGGTCGAAGGTGGACAGGAGAACAAACAGACGGCCTGCTACGACATTGACGTCGAAGTGGACGACACGCTCAAGAACCAGATGAACACTTTTCTACTGAGCACTGCAAGCCAGCAGGAGATACAAGCGCTGGACGGAAAAATCCACGACACGGTTGAGACGATCAACCAGCTCAAGACGAACCGAGAGTTTTTCCTTAGTTTCGCCAAGGATCCACAGACCTTCATTCACAAGTGGATCGTCTCGCAGACGCGCGATCTGAAAGCAATGACGGATATTGTGGGCAATCCGGAGGAGGAGCGACGAGCCGAGTTCTACCATCAGCCATGGACACAAGAGGCCGTCTCGCGATACTTTTTCACCAAGGTCAACCAAAAGCGGGCAGAACTCGAGCAGGCCCTTGGCATTCGGAACACGTAAATGGCATCAGACTGATCCTGAATATTATCTTCCAGCAATGCTCATTACAAAGTGTCACATGCGTTTATTCGATTCCCATCACATTTAGTATTTAATCATCCTTTGCTGTCTGGTAAGGCACTGCATACTGCAAATCCATTTGTCTTAAACCTGCTTTCACGATTTAACTTTGCAAATGAATAAAAAGTATACCTAATTCATGGTAGAATAATCTCGCAACACTCTGTTGTATTATTTCAATTTTGTATTTGTCGGAAGAATTATTAGCATGTGATTATTTACGATAGGAATAATTATTAGCATGTGTACGACCAACAAAACTGTATGGTTTCAACTGTCTGTAACATCGGTTCTATTGCGTGAGGTAGATAAACCATCGAGGGTTTTGGATCGTGCCAGATCCAGTCAAATAATTAGTTAAATATTAAGACACAGCATTTCTAGTCACTACCACCTAGGTAAAACAATAAATAAGAATCCGGCCATAGTTTTTTCGGTTGTGGCTGTTATGCGACGATCTACCTAAAAGTATACATCCGGTGACATTCAGCTGTACAGCCGGCGATGTGAGGCGGACCCATACGTTCTCTGATATATTTTGAGCACGCTATGCGCGAAAGCCACTGTGCCTTTGACAACAGTAATAGGTTATCAAACTCCCATTACACCTGTTTAAGCAAACTCAAATCCCTCGCTCGTCTTCCATACAGAACTAATCTCAGGATTTTTCATATGAAACCCGAACAAACATATGAAACGCCGTTTTTTTTTAAATACTATTACACGATGAAGAAATAATGTTTACCCACGTATTAAGCGTATGATCTACGTGCGAGGGATAGAAGCTGTCCCAGTAGGGAGCTGGGAATCCTCGCAATACATACACAGTAAACTAAGACAGTAGGCATCTTCCATTGTTGAGTCCAACAGCGAAAGCTCCAGCTGCGGTTCATTGTGTTTCGCTGCAATCGTGCATTATGTTTGAACCTTTTCATTATTTGTAAAACGCTTCGCCAAACGGATACTCTATTTTTTCTCTATTTTTGATTCAACTTCTAGTTGTAGTAAAAACGGTTAGAGTTTACCAATCGAGTGGCAAAAAATAGGAAACTAGACATAGACTAAAAGGACTATGCGACGTTTAACGCGCACGACTGTCAACTACACGTAAATGAATCAAAAATTAATTGTTTAAATCGCTATTGCTCTGACGAAACTCTCTTAACCGTGTTCTAGAGGAAGATGCTCAGGACAATGAAGGAGCCAACATAATGACGAACTCTACGAGTTGTATTGACTGTCGTACAGCGAATTAAATTCGCCAGGCTGCGGTGGGCTGGTTATACTTAAAATCCCGAAAGACTTAGGAGATGGCGTAGGTCTAAATTGAAGTGGAAGGATGGCGTGAACGAAGCAACAGCAGTTTCGGATGGAGCTTCGCCTGGCCAAGACCGCTCAGCGCTTGTGGCGCCAATTAAGTAAATAAGTAAGTAATATCAAGAGATCTCGGTTGACCATGGCTACATGCATTGGAGATTCTTCAGTAACGATCATGTGTTTTCCTCTAAAGCAGGGGTCGGCAAAGTCCGGCCCACGGGCCTAATTCAGCCCGCCAACTGATTATACCCAGCCCATAAGAAAATGTTAGTGCTACATTTGAACAACACAACTCCATGCTTATCGGACTTGGTCACGATGTCACGCTTGTTTTATTTCCCTAAAAATGTAGATTGGAATTGTTGAACGAGGGATTCAACACCAGACGACTTCCTAGTATATTTTTTGTTAAACTTTTTCTGTTGTATTTGCATTATTGATCATTCTGAAAAACGTTACCGCAGGTCTACACGGTGCTACGACTTTCCTGCGACCGGGATTTCTGCGACGACGGAAGTGTCAACATAATCAAAAAATAGCCTGATTCGGCCATCTCTGTGTCAAAAGTGTCGCAGACACCCCGGTCGTAGGAAAGTTACTTTGTAATATTACTTTGAAAACATTAAAATATCGGTTAAAGTATCAGGCCCGCGCTTTCGGGTTCGTTTTATCATCTGGCTCTTTTTAGGATATGTATGCCGGACCCTGCTCTGAAGGACTCAGTGTGCTCTTTTCTCGAAGCTAACATTTTTGCTTTGGAAGTAAATTAATTCGATGATCATTTAAAATAGATTCTCTATCATTTAAAATAGTCGATAAATTATGTATGATGAAACTATTAACATTGAACATGGAAAATGCTGACTTTCTCTTAATACGACGATGTGTAGTTACGAAATAGTTACTGCATACTGGGCGCCTCCATCGTGCGAAATGGAGACGCCCACATTTTCGCACAACACAGCAAACTTGCGAAGTACTGCTACAAAAATCAGCACAAAGAGAAACATCGAAACAATAAGTGCATATCAAAAGCATAAAGTAACTGATTTGATTTTTGTAGATGCTTGCATTCGTTTAAGTTTTAGTAAGGATTTTTTTGCAAAATTAGCTAGGGCAATTATCGTTGTTGGAAAACTGAATATTTCATTAAATGAACGAAATTTCAAATATATCCGATCTACTCTGATAATAAGTGGATATTTTCTCTAAACATTTTATTTTATTATTTTCCGTGCCTCGTTTTGCTGAATAATACTTATAACTTAACGTGTACAACTTTAAACCTAAAGTCTGGACCCTAGTTCGGGCCACAACAATACAATGTGGGAAACGACGGAGTTTTAATCGAATTGATCGTTGGCCAGAAAAAAAAAAAATTTTCTCCACGGTAACATAAGGTATAAAAGGAGAAGGAACATAAGTACTGACTAGGGCAACTATCTAGTTGACTATCTTAAGTCCACTCTCAGATCAATACGGCATCGTAAGTGGACTAAAACTAGTGTACACCAACACGCTCGCTGCCAGTTCCGCACACGATGCAGGTACTGCTTGTTTTTTCACATATAGGCGTGATTTTCGTAGGGTTCAGAGAAACAGCTTCCGGACATGCTACTCCGTTTGGTGCAAAGTAAACCTATTCTTACCCTTTGTTTGTTCCCTTTTACACTAGAACAAGTTCACGACTCCACGTGCGACGGTGGCAAGATGAGAACGAAGAGGCGAATGAAGTAGAATTTACAAATGAGCACTAAAAGTACGTCACCGACACACCCCGCACGACACTGTTTGCTAGAGTATCACTGCCGGGAAGGTGCTAAGTTGTCCCGCACTCGCCTCCTCTCCGTGTACTGCGATTTGTAGCGGAACACCGGACGGAAGAGGTGCGTTTCGGCGACCTCCAGATCGGTCGTTGGATCTCCATCGGTTGGCACAGATGCTGCTCGTGGTTCGACGTTGTCCTCCGTTAGTTGGCGCTTACGACGTTCTTCCGCATGGTTGCTCTTTGGTGTATGGTTCGATGCAGTTTCGTGACACTTGTGTTGGTGATGCTCGCCTTCTTCGTCTTCGTCTTCACCGTCCGCTTCATCCTCACAATCGCACGGCTGATCTTCGTCCTCGTGGATAACTTCGCCCCAATCTTCCCCATATTCAAAATTGCCAGTTTCATAATTTTCCTCGTTCTTTTTTTCATCCTCAATCAACTCCTTCAAGGTTTCCTCATCCCAGAGGTCTTTGCAATCGATAGCATAGCTGCTGCAAAGCGTTCCAAACAGTATCAGAACTAGCGAGGCGGCTACCTGGAAGAAAACAAACACACAATTTATTAAAATAAACCAGTCGTCTCACTGCGCCGTCGTTGCTTTACGGAAACGACTCTTCCGAAGATTCCGCGTAAATGACACATACCACATTCAAATTCTGTACAAAACGCTGCAACATTGTGGATAGACGCGTGGAGTATTTAGATAATAATATTCAATAACAAGTCGATTCCTAACACGACACCGCGATCAATCGCTGCTCACTAGGTCCCTCGTCTCGGTTCCGTATCTCGCACCGCACTATTAGCGAGCGATCGGTTGGCGGCAGCATTTATATGACCACCCTACCAATTGCGTTGACTCACGCTCCGGTGTGACAAAAGTCACACGTCAACCTGCGCCCGCGAGAGTAGTTCTACGCGGGCGGGCGTGAAGCGGCAAATTGAGCGATAGAACGCCGAATTGACGTACATGCCCCCTGCCGAGGAAGCCCGCTGAAGCCGCGGTGCGCAAACATTGCGCCCCGTTCGCTGATGGCAGCTGATGGTTTCTGGAACTGCACAGAACTGGTTCCGTTCGTGCGCTCATCCGAGGCACGAGCGTTTTACCGTCGTCAACAGCCTCGCTGCGTTGCATGTTGGGATGCATGCGAAGCCTACGGCCGTTGCCATAGGAGGAGGTGGAACTGGCCGGGCAAGGGATGAAAAAGAAGACAAGAAACACTACTTGGAAGTATCGATGCATAGGTCAGGCTCATTAGAGCCGCGCCTTCAATGCCTTGCCAGGTCCTTGTTCCAAGAGCTCCAGTGCGACCTGCATTCGAGAAACATTGTTTACAGACAAGTCGCTACTGGGAATTCTTTATTTCCTTCTCAGTGACTAATTCTAAAATACTGCGGAATTAAATCGTTAATAAGGACCAAGTATAAAGAAACGTATTTGCTTATTGTTATCTTTTACATTTCTTTTTTTTTTTTTTGAAAAATATGAGGCTAGTTTTGTTTATTTCATCTTGGAATATGAATGGATAACTATGTAGAAACACCATTTGGCCTTCAATTCCTACAGTACCTAACTATCTACTTACAGTTTCATTAATAACCTACCAAGCTTCCTTAATTTTAAACGCGTGGCTGTGGTTAGACATAAATCCACTAATGTGTAATCAATTCTATGCAATCATCCATTGATTTCAGTACTTATGATACACGAAAGTGCAGACAATGTGGAAGAATTACCCAAGAAACAATATTTAGATCAAATGCTCGATGTAACTTCATTACATTATGCATATTCTAAAACAAATTGAATATGATGCTTATTTCAAAACAAATAAATGAGGTTCTAACTAAGTAGAGCCCGCCCGCGAATCATCATTCGAAAAGCTTAAATGCATGATCAACGTAACGGAAGTGTCGAGCACGAGAACGATCATAACTGGATGAATGTCAGTAACCTGACGCAGCTATTCATGTTTATGTTTATTTATTTATTGGGTCCATCGGACATTATTAGTCTACATGAACACTTATGAATTATATAACAAAACTAGGCAAAACGCGCACGCAGAGAGTCACGGAACATTTCAAAGCTAAAGTTACTTGGGACATTTCAAAGCTAAAGAGGTCTGAGTTCTCATTAAAAACTGCGGTCATGGCATTGATTGGTTCTGATTGTCCGAAATTTGTGCGAAAATGCCTTTCCCTTAGAAAATGTCGAGGCCGAAGCATTCTTGATGGCGCTGAAAAATGGATCTCATTCAGAAAGTTAGGCGCATCGATGTAATTATTGATTAATCCTGCTATGCAGAGGCATTGAGCCGACTTACGGCGTGAACACAACTGTTGTATGCCGAGAAACAGACACCTGGCATCGTACGAGGGGAGGGTGTCCCCTGCCCTCCAAGGAAGTAGCCTAATGGCATAGCGTGTTGCTTTTCGTTGGATGCTTTCAATCCGTTGGGACCAAATGGTGGCTGAGGGACACCATACAACACTAGCGTATTCTAGTACAGGACGCACAATTGAAGAATACAAAGCCTTAATAGTAAGCGGGTCTCGAAATTCCTTGGTCAAACGAAAAATTAAACCTAATAGCTGATTGCCCTTACTCAAAACATTCTCCATGTGCGGCCTAAAGCTGAGACGCTTGTCAAGTAACACGCCAAGACCACAGATTGTTTCCGAGCGCTCCAACACGCAATTGTCCACATGGTAGTCACACGAGACTTGGACCCTAGATCTAACGAACGACAGAACACGACACTTATCGATAGACAGGGATAACGCATTACAATTACACCAAACACTAAAAGCGGTCAGGGCCTGTTGAAGGCGGCTGCAATCGTCAAGATCCTTAACTGCACCATACAGCTTGACGTCATCGGCAAAAAATAGGACCTTCTGGTCGTGCAGTAGCAACGCCGCATCGTTGACGAATAACAAAAACAGCAGCGGCCCAAGGTTGCTACCCTGGGGGACTCCTGAAGTGCACGATATACTCCGGGACAGGCATGAGCGGACCTTAACACGGCACGACCGGCCATTGAGAAAGGATTGAATCCAACTCACCAAGTTATCCGTAAAGCCGATTTTGGCTAACTTTGCCAGCAGGATATTGTGGGATACGGTGTCAAAGGCAGCCTTGATGCCCAAGTAGATTGCGTCAACCTGGGTGCCGGAATCCAGACTACGCTTACAATAGCTGACGAATTCGGTGAGATTTGTAGTAGTCGACCGCCTTGGAACGAACCCATGTTGAGATGGACTGATATAACTAGAAGAAGCTCTCATAATGGCGTCGTATACCAGAAGTTCGAATACCTTCGATACACCTTTTACCACTGTTTAGCGCGATGAAAAGGCGACCTTTATGAAAATAAATATTAAAGCTCTTTGTGGAAATTAATATTTTCATTTACAATTTTCAGAAAGAATTTCCCGAGACATTTTAAAGAACTTTCCAGCTAAACAAAAAATATGCGAAAATATTGATACGTAACGGAAAATTCAAACCACGAAATGAAGCATCCACCAGCAATCGACTCTTTGAACAAAAGCGCTCACAAAAGGCTCGGAAAAATGACTGCCGCTAAAAGGTGCGGCGAACGGTCTAATGGGTGCGGTCAACGCGCAAAGGGTGCTCCCATTATCTTAGAAGGGTCTGTCATCTTCTTAATGCTTTGGATAGAGTTGCTAAACGGCGCTCGCGCTGTCTTAATAGCTCCGGCGATCGTATCAATGTTTTGGACGGTGTCACTAAACGCCTTGGCCATCGCGCTAAACAGTGGTAAAAGGTGTAAGGCACAGAGCGACGTAACACCACGGTAATTGGCCGCACAAGAGCGGTCCCCTGTTTTGTGAATGGGCATCACAAATTGCAGCTTGCAGAGACGCATTAAATATGTTCGCCAGTATAGGGCCAATAACGTCACAACAACGGATCAACACAATCGCTTGAATACCGTCGGGACCAGGATTGGTGGATGGTTTAAGCCTCTTTATACAAGCAGCCACAGAGGCTGCGTCCACATGTATCCTATCCATATGTATGATATAATGAGGAAACCAGCACGCCGATCGAGTAGTCTGACTGGGGGAACACTGCGCTTGGATTTCACAGAAATCGCTAGACGTCCATTGTCAGCAACAGAAGCATGCGGCGCCTGCGATCGCCTAACCGGCCAAGTACCACACATCCCTCTCTTTTACTTTTCATATATAATTATTTTAATGAATATTTTAGACCAAATCTACCGAAAGCATGATAAAACCAAATTTAAATGAGTGGCTGGATATTTGAATAAAAACTATTGTAAAAAGTGAATTCACACCAATCCTAATTAAATGCGTAACTTAAATATCTTTAACTAACAGAAAATTGCTACATTGAAAAGTAAGCAAGAAAATCACTTACAGGTGAAGAAAGTGCAAAGATAAAACTGCACTAAAGTAAGGCATCGAACGTAACATCGCACTTAAAGTTAAAAAAAAAAGTTAGGTATGCATGAACACATTGCTATCTGCGTTACATGCAAATCTGGTGGTATGCAGTTTTTTCATCAATGAAAATCCAAACATCCAGGTAGGGTAAAAGAAACTGATTTTGATGATATTTGCACTGCCAAAACATGAAACACTTCTGCTTTCAAACTGGTACTATTAGGACTCCTATATTAATAAGATACACTTATCGCATCATCTAACATCGCTATTAAAATGTGCGAATAAGATTCGTTTAGCTTCCGATGACTTTTCCTGGCGATTGAAACGCGTGTCCACAAAACTGTTCAGTGTTCAAACATATTTGCACAACATGTTCTGGAAACACACGGCGCAGTTGTTAGCGGCATGGTTCAAATGAATACAAAAATAAAGGTGTACGTTAACTCTCCCTGTCCTCATTCATTCCCCGCCGATTGACGCCATTTCGGCAGGCGCACAGGAACGAATTTGCGTCCAAAAATTGGTTCCTATCTGATCGACAACTATATGTTAACGGATCCGGATCCGGCATTCGTTCTCACCTCCCCGCGCCACAGCAGATGTTGCTCGATTTACACGTTCTGTGTAAACAGACGCCCCAAAAACCCTTAATCATCAGTGACCGATTGAACCAAGGACAAGATAGGACAGTGTCGAGATTGGAAAGCCAAACATGAAATTGTGTTTATAAATAAAACAGATGCGAAAAAGGAAAAAAAACATGCATCAAATTCTTCCAGGAACGCACGGAATTTTGTCAATCCTCCGGCATGGTGCTAACCCATTGGCTCATTAAAAATATGCTAATGGGAGGACGCATGTTTCGATACCAAAATCTGGACGCGAAAGAGGTTAAGCAATAAAACAAACGTTAAACGCTTCACAGTTATATGCCAAAGTTTAGAATTGTATTTGCCTTACAAATCTCTCCTAAGATTATGACAAATGTGTAAGAACGAGATAATCCAGTGCTGAGAATAAATTATTGTTTCACTTCTAAGTCCTTGAACTAGTAACATCAGTAAACACTGATCATGTGCAGCCTGTTGTTTATTTCTTTACAAATAAACTATGTCACAACAACACAACGGCTAGTGCAAATATTAAATAACTATTCACCAACAGAACGGCGTAAATCGTACCGTAACACCTTTCCGCTCGATCTCCGGACCGATACCGGCGGTCGAACCAATTTTGATGCACTATTCGCACGTGCTCACTAACTGGTTGGCCACGAGCGTCCAGCGGGCGGCGCTCGGACTGGCGCGCGCTTTTGCACACGTCGCCGTTTGTTGTACTTTTTCCGTTGGTTGAAGACCGGTATGAAGATCTTTCGGCCGAGCAGATCGACGGAGGCAATATCGGTCGGTTCGTTCGGGATAAGTGGAAGTGTTTGCGTCGCACTTGAGTGCCCTGGTGCAGCCAACGGCGAATGGTTAACTAGCGACGATCCAGAGACTTCGACTGAATAGGAGAGTTGCAACATCGTGAGTAGTGCTACGCTGTAAAATATCTATGAAAAAGAAGCAGATTGTTAGTGCATTTTTTTTTCGAATATCCTATAAGAATCATAGACATTAATTACGAAAAAGAACACTTACCACAATCATTTTAATATTGCTTAATTTATACTAAATCCTTTAAAATTATCCTACGTCGGTGTTGGATTCGCGATATCGTTTGGTTTAATTTCTCAACGAGCGACTCGTATTTATTACGGATTCACTCTACTCCCTTCCACAACTGGCACGCGTTTGGAAAGGGTACAACTCGCGTCCAAAACTGGTCAATGTTTTGGAAAGGGTACAACGTGATAAGACGATACTAGGTGGGATAGTTGAATGTTTTATGTAAGTTGTTTTGGACGGCTCGTGCCCTAATTTTGGGTGTTTTCACATCCTTCTGCAATGAAACGGTTGTACGTAATATTTATATGGTCGGGCAAGATCGTGCGATATTCCACAAAAGACTTCCAAAAAAGGTTACCAATAGAAAACGGCACTCCAAACTCCAACTGAAGAAAATGCATGCACGAAAGTCTTGTCATTTTCTTTGACGAATGTTGTCATCGAAACAAAAAAAAAATGTAAAAGGACTCAACCATATTTTGGCGAATATCCTTGGTTTGTGTATATTTTTATTTGATTTATTTCATTGTTTTGCATATTAAACATATTTAGCTAACTTGAGAGCAACAGGTCATTTCATGTTTTCACTCACCATATACATATAGTTTACATTGGATTAGTGTGCCGTTGCCTGACACTGAACTTTAGGTTTTCCCTTTTTTTGTACGTTTATCCGCACGTGCAAAAGCAAATACTGTCAACAAGGATTAAAACTAAGCGTCCGCACTGCATTGTGATGCTTGCAAGGGGAAAACAATTAATATACTTAGAAGATGAAACAGCAGTCGATGGAAATATCTCAAGCATGAAATCACATAATCTTTACCATCGGCGTTCCACCGCCCAACATGATGTGCGCGTTTATATATGAAAGGAGCTATTTTCTAAACTTGTGTTGTTGCGCAACAGAAGACTATTCATTTCTTCCCAATGTATAATCCTTTCTTAAAGCCTGCCCTCCCAGCTAGTGGGTGGTCACATTCGAAGCCCATGTCCTACCCATGCCAAAGCGCATATTGTAATTTTGTATGGTTCAGATTATCATGGATCACGCTAGGATCATGGAAGGTAGTCCCAAATTGTCTGTACATATTTTTCAGTATAATTTTAGATTCGACTGTTAATGTCACATTTTTCTTATCGTAAAGCTTCCTAGTATTTTCTCGTTGCTTCCATGTTGGGTTTCAATTATCTTGACTGTAGTAGTAGTTTGCTTTTGAACAACTAACGTTTCTAACATCTAATATTGACAGTCCTTCGCTGGGTATGAATTATCGTCACAAATCGACTCTCTCGATACGCTATTCGTACCAATTACTTTCAGCTTCCATCGATAGGTCATCCTTTTTTTGCATTTGTTTTTGCTTAAGCTTTGGTTTTCGCAATAATTAAGATAAAAAAGTGATAACATTTCACGATCGCTTCCAATTTGAGCCCAGTTTTTTTTCGTTCCCCAAAACCAAACACTAACAACCCAACCCTTAGCCTCGCATTGTTGTGCAGATAATGTTTCTCTAGCTTAAATGTATCACGAATCAAAACTAAAGGATACCGCTCGCCTCAGTTCATCTAGGGAATGTCCGAACGAACTCCTCTAGGGGCTAACTTGTTGCACGATCCGAAAACACTGGCGACAGACCGGTACCGGGTTACCGCTATCGTGACCTGGCAGCGGCAGTGTTTTGTCGATGCACCGACCGCAGTATACCTCGCCACATTTCCAACAGTGATTCTGAAAGGATGCCGTAATTTGTGATTTAAATAAATATACTATTTCCAATTGGTTGTTCTCCGAACCGATCAACCGACAGGATTGATGGGGAATATTACCTTTTTTGTGATCTGATCAAACGGTATCGAGCAGGTCGGGCAGTTTACAACCGAGCGAAGGGACTTCCACTCGACAGCAACGGAGTTAATGTCATCGTTAACCTTTTCCACTTCGCTATTGTACTCTGAGATCTGGACGAAAAATACGATACGATAAGCGTTTGCAAAAATAATTCGAATTGCAAAACCCATAACCACCCACACTTTGACTTACCGAAAGATTAGAGAAAGAGAAATCACTCGTTTTCAGCGGATGGTCATCGTCCGCCGCCGACAGCTCGCTCAGCTTCCGGTCGTAGTTGTACCGATTATCGTTCACCTCAATCGGCGGACCCCTCGTATCGGCGGGACCGTAGCGTGACTGAAGCGCGGCACTGCCTCCCTGCAGCCGTTTCGCCGACTTCGACAGCATGTTCTTGAAGCTGTTAATGCGCTTCGTCAGGTGCTGCACGTGGTCCTCGAGCGAGGTGCAATGGTCCTTGCTAGCGATCAGCAGATCCTCCAGAGGTTCCCGCGGGTGGATGCCGCTCTCGAACCGGCTGTACATGCCGCGCCAGAATTTGATATTCTGCGGTGCCAGATTTGGCTTGATCGTTTCGTCCATCTCTGGCCGATACAGTGGGTTGATGTATTCGTTCAGGTGGTTGGACATGTAGCCCCAAAGTGAGAAGGTTTTCTCCGCCAGCCGCAGATCGAGCCGATCCTTCTCGCAGTTGCCAACGAACGTACCGTACTGGCAGGACATGACGTGATCGTGCAGGATCAATAGGAACCGCTCGTTGAACTCGAACGCATCGTTGCGCTGCTGCATCAACTGCCAGGTACATTCGAGCAGCTGCGTAAATACGGGAGACACCTCCTTCGGGTCGTTCTGGATGTGGCCGCAGCGGTCGCTGAACTTGTGCCCGAAAGCCAACCAATCTTTTTCTATCAGTGCCTGTAAATAAGTACGCACAACGTAAATATGTTTAAAACGGAGGTGCTTAACCAAATGCTTTTCAAAGAACTACCTGAAATCCTTTAATAGTTCTGTAGTATGGATCCAGCATGAGCGCGGCCAACGAACACACTTGTGCCGTACGATCCCATCCATCCGAACAATGCACCACTACGGAGATCCCTTTATCGACGGCGTTCGCGATGAAACTAAAACATACATTGAAATTCAAAATCGGACGTAGAATAACGTCAATAATTAGCTAAAAACAATCTCCAAATAATGAAATTTGTGATTTTCAACATGAGTAACATGAGACTAATCTTATCTGCGTATCCAAAACAATACCCAACATTTCTGGAATGGGATTTTTAATTCAAAAATCGAAACAAATTTGCCAATAAAATTCGTGAAAATTTTAACTTCCTATTGAATTGATTGATTTTAATTCTCACGGATAGTTTTTGTGACTCATTTTTTACTAGAATCCTTAACAGGGATTCCATATCCAGAAAGAGTCAATGAGTAAGTGGAAAAGAAGCTAGTCGCCACAGCGATTTGGATCCCACGGAAAGATTCGAGTCCGAAGAAGAGATACGAATCCCAAGAGTGAGAAAAAGAACCCGTACAAGGAATCGAATCTCATTTAGGAATTCAAATTCTATTTAGAGATGCGAATCTCAATGAAGGATCGGATTCTCAAATGAGGATTCGAATCTTAAACAGCGACTCAAATGCCATAAGAGTAATTATTAAAATAATAAATCAACTAGAAAGAAAGTGCAAGATGCAAATGATGTTTTTGCATCTTGTTGCGATTACAATTCCTCTTTCGAATCCGATTCCTTGATTTAAATCTATGTGGCGACTAGCAACTCTTACACCCACTCATTCGCTCTTTTTGGATTCGAATCCCTGTTAAGGATTTAACTCTCGGTGGCGACTTATAACTCATTTTACGCTTATAAATAATTCACTAAAAGATTCTAATAATCGTTAAAAGATTCTAATAATTATTAAGTCAGATGTAAATCTCTAACAAGAGTTGTTATTCTAAACAAAATCACTTATAACAGAGTTTTTATTATATTAATAAGGCAGATAAAATGTGCACGAGATATCTTATGGTTGAATAAAACACTGGTACTCAAATGTTAAAAATATTAATAATTTTCCTGTAATAATTAACACTTTGCCGTACGCAGTGAAAAAATCGCATTGATTGACAGCCAATTACACCATTTTGGAGTGAAGATGGTTTCTTTTGGTTGCACGGCGATTAAGAACGCTATGATCATATTTTTATGATTTGTTTTGCTTTGATCGTACGGACGTAACAATGTTAAGGTTTCAATAATATAAACATGAACGAAAATTATGACAAAACATTGAATTCTTGAATCTCATTATAAGTACTGCAGTAAAACCCGATAGTTATACGTTGAAAACATATCCTTATTAAGGAGGCAACACAAACGATCAATTAACGTCGGGTGATTTTCACCTTAAGTATTCTTAGGGCTCATCATGCCCATGGCCCAGTTAATGGCCGTAGAACAGATGTCTCTTAACAGCCGGGTGTGTAATGACGCCTTTTCTAGCCTCTCTATCTCTCACCCCCAAAGGAGCAGTAAGCAATAACCCAACCTACCCCGCACCAGTATCGCTCGTTAATTTCACTCCGTACGCTACGGTTCGGCGGGTCACCCGACATCTCTTCCAGCACTTACCAGGACGTATCCAGTATCGATCGGATGTGTTTCAGCCAGCCGGAAGATTCCAGAGCACTTAGAAATCCACTCATCGTGGGCGACTTTTGTTCGCAGCCTGGCGGCGAGAAAGAGGACAGACGGAAGGTAAGGATACAGAAGTAAACAACGTGAGCTCACGGTAACGATATATGCTCATCACGATAAAGGAGCCGTCGTCTCGCGAAAGAGCTTTCACGCGCCGTCGACTTGCGAACCAATAAATCACACCAGCCCCACAAGGAATGAATTCTCCCCCGACTCGACCCCGGCCCGATGATTCCTCATGCTAACAGGTTTTCTGTTCGTTCACTTTTTGGCAAGGATACTATTCCATTGGCAAACACTTACACTCCATCAGCTTCTGCAGGCTGGTGCGCATCGTGTGGATGTTTTCAATGCCGAGAAATTGGAACTTGATGTTCTCGTAGTTCGCCTCGTTCTCGTACCCCTTGCCGGCCGCCCGGTTTGCCATGGCGTTAATCTGGTCGGAAAGCGTAAAAAAGAAAGTTCACACCACTGAACGGTACTTGAAGAAAACGCACCCTTCGTCCTACTCCTTACCCTGGGTCGCGTATCCACCACGTACATGAAGTTGCAGTTCGGGTTCGTTTTCCGCACCGTCTCCAGCATCTGCTCGTCTTCGAGGCAGCGTGCACTGAACCCGGACAATGGCTGGCTGCAGCGGCAGATTGAGGCCTTGTTCGCGTGCAAATAGGTGAGCGCTGGCAGCCGACCCTTCGAGCGGAACCGCGAGCTGCCGAGCAGGATCTGTGTGTTGGCATCGGCGGGGACGTAGATCTGCTGCGGGTATGTGTCGCACAGCTCGTAGTTCTGATTGAGCGTGCAGGCACTCCACTGCTCGTTTGGGACGCGCATTCGCCGGAACTCGTTCTCCAGCTTGAAGTAGTCCCAGCCGGTCGCCTTCGGCAGATCCTTCGTAGCGGTGGTGTAGTGGAAGCAGTACAGACTCTTGATGTGCACCGGTTGATACAGCTTGGTCAGCGTTGTGTAGACGTCATGGCACTCGCGCTCCTTCGGAATGACGAACGTGATGGAGAGGAACGTCTTGCAGCGGATCAACAGCGGTGACCCCGTAGTGCTCAGGGGCAGCTTCTCCACATTCGCTATGTGCATGTAAAGGACCTATTCGACAAAGTAAAACAATTTGATAAGTGACCGATAGGCATTTGTCCCCGTGTCGCCACAAAGAGAGGTTGGAGGGTTTGGTTTGTTTACAAGTAAATTTAATAAGCACACATGAAAAACCAGGAAACTGTCTATCTAACAATTCTTGGCGACCTATTTCTAGAGCTATGCCTCCTCTGCAGTATTCGGGAAGTCAAGCGCAATGGCATGGTCGCATATTTATGCCCCCAGGGAATACGGAGAGAACGTGTTCCTACGTTGACACGTTCACGTTGGATTTTTGGTTAACGTAGTGTAAGCTCAGGCAAGAGTGAGCATGCGACAAATTGGCGCATTGGTTATTCCAAACATGCTTAATCAGATGATTCAGCAGCATCCCAGGTGTATTGCAATAATCTGTAATCTTCACAAACCTCCACAATAGCTCCTATCACGATAATCAAGGGGTGCAGGAAAATTGGGAGGAGTGTTTGTAAACTTTGTATAAATAACTTTCCATTTCGCCTTGGAAGATGAATATCGCTTTGACTAATTAAATTTGCTCTCGATTGTTTAGGTTCCGTTCCTCACGCATAACCGGACCCAATACCAAGCGTGCATTTGTTTTTTTTCTTCGAGCAAAACCAAAATATCGTTAAAAATGGTGTATGTTTCAAAATTTGATTAATCCCCCAAGCGCGATAATTCAAAACTAACCAATGAAAACAGGTGGGTGCCATACTTTATAACTTAGTACATAAAATGTACTTTCTAACGATAGCCTTTCTAACGATAGCCCTTTCTTGTTTCGAATTCTACGACAGCTCTGAAAAGCTTACCAAACCAACTAACAGTAGGTATTTTAAGATTAACGATTTTTTGTTTCACATCAATTAATGACCAATTTCATTTCATATATCTCAATTTGCGGCGTTTTTTAAAGATGGCCTACAACCGGATAGAACTTTTTTTTTATTTTTAAGTTAAGTAAGTTAAAGTAAGTTTTAAGTAATAAGTAGTTCAGTTAATCAGACATCAACAAACACAATTATTTACTATTTACATTTGGTATCTAAGTCAAGAAAAAAATCTTCAACTAACAGCAAAACAATAATTAATAAAACGTTAACACACCGAATTTTGTTGGAGTTCACGTTTGTTTCAAAAGATTTACAGAGATATAAAAATTGTATATTTGAAAAACAAATGAATACAATACACAAATGAAAAATTTGTTTGGATACAGTAACATACTCAATTAGTAAAAAAGTTCTATACAACGTACAAATGAGATTCGAACCAAACAAATTTAATTTACATCATAGTTGTTATTTCAACACGAAACAGAACAGGAACTGGCATCATACCACATTCCTACTCGCAAAGCGATATAATAAAGGGATAGAAATTTGAAGTGGAATCCTTCTTCTTGTTACGCTTGATCTTTGACTTATATACGCTTGAGAACAAGTTATATGCAAATTGCTGCCCTCTCCTATGCCGCAAACGAAAGAAAGGACAATCTTACCCACGTCTCCTTGTTGGCATCTGGGTCGACGAATATGAGATGCGTTGCCGTAAGGTAGAGCACTCCAACGGTTGGATTTTTGCTGTTGTATCTGTCAATCATGCGGACGTTTTCGATCTGAAAAGAAGGAGATTTTCGATGGACTGATCGGAAGTGAAACGTAACCAACGATCAGACGTCAGCAGACCGGAAAATCGTCCATCATCTGCAATTAACAACCAACGCCACCCTCCCACGTTGCACCCAAATCGGGGTCTACGATTGACGCGGATGCTCATGTTTAACTTTGGATTATTCATGCTGCTCACACGGAGTGGCGACAATGTGGGGAACGGTTCATTAACACCGTAGCAGCTGACGCCGCAGATAGCTTAAATCTATACCAATTTGGTGACGGATTAGGAATAGCTAATTTAATTATGCGATGGAGTGTAGGTAAAGTGATTATTATAGTTACGAGTAATTTTCCACATTTAATGTAATGTTTCACAATCACTTCCAAAGTAATTCTTCCATTAGCCACATTACAACTTTATCAATGATGTTTTAGGCAAAGAAAACTATGTTGATTATGTTTATGACATGTGAAATAAACGGTACTCTAACATTTCTAAATAACTATCATAAAATCAACTTTAGCTGAGATACTTCAAGTGATTTTTTTGTGGAAATTAATTTAATTATTACATTATTTACATTTATTACATTATTACATATTTATCAAGTTTACGAAGACTTGTATTGAATAGCAACGATAAGAGTAACATTCAATCGCAGCGCAAAAGCAAACTCTGTGAGCCATAAACGAGATTATAAAATGTATTCCATTGGTAGATAAAACTGAACATAAATAAAACGGAAGTTTATCATCACCAAATGCATTTTCCCAGTATTTAATCAATTTAAGAAGGGTTTGCAGGTAATTATAAACAGCTTGTCTTAGAAATATTAATGATATCCAATTTAGACACATGACATTCACAATTTGTAAAAATAACAAAAAGAACGAAATAAAAAAAATGTTTGAAGAAAATAAGTCTATTAACACTAGTACTACCGCAATTTTGACGCAAAAAGCATTACCGCGATTTATGTTCAAAAGATAAAAAAGAATAAACATTGCATTGGATGTGTGTGTGTGTGTGTGAAAGTAATGCATTAACATTTGGTAGAATTGTTCACCCTTAAAAAATAAATGTTATTGAAAACAGTACCTGACCAGTCAAAATTACTGGTCCGGTAGTTCCAGTGTTAATCAATTCAATCTCTCGCGGTAAAGCTGAAGGACGCGACTATTTTATTTAACCCAACATACCATGAATACGCACGTTTATGTTCTTACGATGTCGACACTAATTCGTACACATGTGCTCGAAAGCGGGGCGATAGTAAACAATCATCCTCATGGGTCTACAGCATTAAAACAATACGATACCTCATTCCAAGTGGCATTCAAGAAAAAGGCCGCTTAACTTACGCCCTCCCTTTCCAAGCGTTTTACGGGTTCGCTCCACCAACAATGGTTCGTTTATTTTTATTTTGCACAACTAACTCTGTTATTGCCAACACCCAACGGAGGTGATAAGCACCAGGCACAACAACGGCAACAATCGTACAAAGTATCATTACGGGGCAACTTGGGGAAGGCAAGTTGGGCGGAAAATGTATGAACTGGTGCTACACACCAGCCTGACGCCATACCCTGGACCATTGGCACTGTTCGATATCACCGGCCCTTTGCGTGAATGTCATTCCGGACGTATATTACATGACACGTGCGCTACAGAACGATTCCGTTTTTCTTCTTCACGAGGAAACCAGGTATGACGTAAATATGTGGTTCCCGTTTCCATGCAGGAATGATCAAGCACATCTTGGCATGCGATTCGGAGGAAGAGTTCCAGCCAACGGTAAGGCGATAAGAATGGCGTTCCACCTCCTTGTTGGGTTCTTAATTTATTATCCAACTTCGACCCATCATTATTCCTTCTTGCAAATCCGCTGTAAGCTCCTGTGAAAACAAAAAGGCCAAGCGATATCCGAATCGCCTTACACAATAATGATGGTGCGAAATATTCCTGTTGATTAGTGTGACGTCGTCCACATACGGCCAGAAAATGTGGTTAATTGAAAAGAAACATAAAGCCAAACAACTCCGTTCGCTTCCGAAAATGTAATCTCAGTTGGGCAAACACAAACGCGGAATGTTGCTGGAAATTAACTTAAGTCCACAGGTACAAGAAGCGCAAGTTAAGGAGAAAAAGAAAAAAAACTTTACGAGAAGGATCAACAAGCAATAATATTAACGCCCTGCGCTCGGGAAAGCGCCATCCAGTTTGCACATGAGCTGAATTTTTTATGAACCACCCGGACCGGACCAAGCATTCCGTTTTGGACGCCGGTCTGCCTTGTTTTGAAGGTCTGTAAAGTGGCAAAGGGATGACGCTGTTGGCCAAACGGAAACAACAACAGGACAAAATAACTCCTGCAGGCCACACAGCACAAACGGATTGGTTTGGCTGTTGTTGTTTTCTCTTTTGGGGATCGTTTCGTTTTGATCTCAAACCAGCGAAACGACGGCTTTGACGGCGAATGTTTCAGAGGCTCTAAAGGCCGCAGAAAACTTTGTTATTCATAATGCTCTCTGTTTCGCTTCTTTTTTTAACTCAATTTTCCAGCTGTTCTACGAGTGTATGAACAAAAAAAAACAAGTTCAACATCATAGTGGATTAGACATTTTTGTTTGATTGTCAGAGTGGATAAAAATCTGTAAAAAGATGGAAAGTTTAGAGACCGTCCGTTCTGAGTGAGTGTGTGAACAATAAAAAAAGTTCAACACCATAGTAGATTAGACATTTTTGTTTGATTATCAGAGTGGATAAAAATCTGTAAAAATATGGAAAGTTTAGAGATTGCATTCATTGCTTATTACAACCTTCTCCAAATTCATCATTTATAAGTAAAATTTGTATAAAGAATGATCTAGCACCATAACAAACTAGCATAAAAGGGTAAGTAGCCTTACCAAAGGAAAACAAATGAAAAGTAAAGGTAGACAGTCCCAAGCTAATAAAACCAATCCCAATGGATTTACCCTCCACGTAAAACGTGAAACAGGTGAAAGCGGGTTTTCTCCGAATGTATTAGGGCGGCCCAGCGCGTCCTGCGGAACTCTGCAACCATTTGCGTTACAATTAATCCTTCCGTGAAGTGAAAAGCATCCCGTTCAGCCACCAGAACGCAGGGCTGTAAAATTATCGTTACTCTGCAAAAAAACGCTAGCTTTTTAAAAGCCAAGGATTTGTCAAAACGCAGTGAAAGAAATTGCTTCTTTTCTTTGATAAGATAGTTAAGCTGGGTTTTTCAATTTCTACTTTAAGGTGATGCAAGTTGTAAAAGGTAAGAATAAAAGTAAACAATTGAAAGTTTATTAAGCTGTGAATGATTCATTGCTTTTGAAATAACCCTCTTAGGAAACAGGAAAAAATGATAATTGTTTTTAGTTAGTGTAAGCTTAAGCATTTTTACCCCTTTCAGCAGAAGAAAAATGCAGAAATAACTTTGAAATAGAAAAATGTTGAAACTTTACTTACTAGTAAATTTCAAATAAAATATTAAAGTTTATCCCTTGGATTACAGCATATCTGTTAAAAAAGAAAATTGAAATACGAACCTAACTATGTGAACTGCTTGATGAAAAATAAGGATAGCTACAATCTGAATGACTCAACCAAAGTGTGGAGGCCCCAGTTTAAATAAATAATATTATATGTACAGTAACGTAATATGTAATAAAATTATATGTACAGAACACTCTTAATCTGAGAAATGTTAAATTACTGTTTTAGAATTATACACTTTAAGTTGATTACTTTCATTACTGTCTAAATAAAAAGGAACAACATTGATAAGTTACCCTTTATCGAAAGTAATCGTTTTCTTTGTCCATCTTCTGTACTGTTCTTTCCAGGTCAACCGAAAGAAAATAACTTCGTATAGAATAGATAAAGAAACGATGAAAGTATTTGCCCTTTTTCTGAAATACCAAACATCGTTCGATGGACGCTCAACTCGATATGAATGTTCTGACGATTGCTTTCGCTCTGTTCCACTTAGCATTCCAACTTGTCTACTCCACCTACAGTATATTTCCATGGGTTATACGTATGCATGCGAAGAAATTATCAACCCAATAAAAACGCACAGACACGTCTTACATAAGCATTATTTAAATAAGCTTGCATGGGTTGTGAGTTCAAGTGGAATTGCTTCATATATGAACTTGAAAATGGAAAACAAAAACCCCAACGCAAGTTGCCGCCACGGACGTACGATTTATTCTGTTTTCTCTTCACAGCTTCAAAGGAAAGACGTCTTTGAATTTCGCACGGTTTGGGCGGAATGTGACCCGATTGTCTGCCCCAAGCCGAACCCAAATCGTCTATTTAGCGCACAAATGCCGTCATCGGACTAGTACGGAGCAACGCGGATAAGGTTACAAACGTCCTGCCGAGGGGGAATGGTAAATTCATTACGTTGAAATAACAGCGACAGCTGAGGGCCATTCATTGGAGAACGAGGTTCCTAGGAAGGAAAAGGAACGGCTCCAGCGGCGATGGATCCATTTCCTTTCAATGGGTCTAATCTTGAATATTAAATTTGTCGGATCGGTTCCTTTTATTTTACAATCACGCCAACGCAGGACCAGCTGAGCGTTCCATTAGCAGGAAATAGATCTCGTCAACCATTCTAGTACCACGTATTGAAGGAGCAACATTAAAATCCAACCAGTCAATATACATTTATCCTTTTACAAAATATATATATCTTCGATAGCAAACATGTATGACATAGAGCAATATTTTACTTGGCAAAGAAATCACACGGTGGATATTATGGAGCACTCACGTTCAAACACGGCCTACAAATAGCTCCCGTCGGTATAAAACAGGATTTCATGGGTCGGAATGCCAACCGGGTATCCATAAACTAGCACCTAACTAGCGTTTTGTGGACATAAAATAACCGATAAAACCTCTGTCGAGCGATAAGAACGGTCGGATTCTGTACCGCAGAGTGTCCGATCCCATCGAGCATGAATAAAGTGTTTCAATAGAGTTGGACAAAACAAATATATATTTATAAAAGGTAAACGCTTGAAATAAAAGGATATATTTTTACAAAGATTGTAATGCGATTCTATAGTATCACATAAAGCCAAAAGTCCCTCTTAAGGGCTGCTTTCCAGTTGAGCTATTCTCCCGTTTTGGTTGTTGTAAACCGAGCAGCTTGACTCCTAAGTTTGCAGAACGATTTATTTACCTTTTTCAAGACATTATGACCACGGAACTCGATCGCCGGCGGCGGTTGATGCGGAAAGTTTTCCTCAACCCACGTCACCACCTTATCCGACACGAACGGTGGCACCGGAACGCCCCAGAGCAACTTTGGGTCCTGCTCGAACTCGGGTGTCACCAGGTCGAAGTTCTGCTTGAACGACGACTCCGACGGGGACACTGGCTCCGGTTCCGCCATTGCAATTCGGTTGCCAAGGAGAACAGAACGCGGCTCCTTATTACAACTTTTACTTGCTTATTAGCGTCTCACTCGGTGGAACTTTCCTTTATCTGTTTCGGGCTGATTAAACTTGCTCTACACGCCACGTTGTTTTCTACCACGGAACTCGGAACAAAAACGCCACGGAACGGCAATACGAAACGTTAATTAACCACTGTCGCCGATGTCGCGGGTGTCTCGGGAGATCGGTGTTCGAAGCAAAACATATTACCGCACCCTGCGCGCCTCCCGACGCTAATCGGCCGTTTCGGAAAATCGATTCCTCTGTATGTAAACACGGCGGCGACCTATCAAGGCTACTGTCCTGCGACAAACAAACTTCTCCGAGCGCTGCTCGGGACACTCGACAACCTTCAACGATACACACCAACACACACGCACCCACGCACGGGACGACGTTGCGGGCCAATGGCCCTTTTTTGTGGCGGGCGGGAAAATTATCTAATCCATCTCCCCGCGCTTGATTTGCTTTTCAGCTATCTCTACCCCCCCCCAAAAAAGCCTTACTCCACACCTCACTCGACCACCGAAGTGATTACATATCGGAATATGGTGTTTTAGTTTACCGAAGCTTTGCGTCAGAATTTCAGATCCAGGTATCAGAGCCCTGGGAAGCCGTACCGACCGAACGTGGTGCGATGGAAAACGCGCACTGAAAAGGTTCCCAATGCGGGAAGACCGCAGCACCCAGCACGTAAACTGCAATCGTACGTCGTGCTGGATTTGGGAGGCTCGCACGAGAAAAACTGGCCCGTCTGATTCTCCCGCTCACCGAGACACGCCGTGGTACATCCCGACGCGGTCCTAGAGGGACCTGCCATGCCAGTACCAACTATTGTTCGCTCTCGCATTCTCCGTGTTGGGCGGACGTTGGGAACAAGGATACCAACTGCTCCTGCAGGATGTTCTTCAGCAGCTCTCCTAGCATTGACCTATCTTATTCGCTGCCACCACGCTTCGGGCTTCTCTCTGTTTATATACAACGTATGTATACTACTTTGCTCGTGGTTGCCTTCACTGCTCTCGTGAAAACATCAGACATATCCCGAAGGCTTCTGGATTCGTTTCGTTAATAGTAAAGTCCGAGACAAATTTCATACATACTACTAAGATTGTTACGAATAGATAAAATATGTATTGAACAGTTTACGACAGTTATGATTAAATGAGACTTAATGTTTTTTAAATAACGTCTACCCTTAAGGGTATAACTAGAGGTGCGTTTTATTTGAAGAACAAAAGAAGACTTTTTTTTAAACAAATTTGGCCGTAACTGCCCAGTTAGAAAAACTGGAAGATGTGACCAATAGAAAATTTAAACCTTCTGCTATTCCGTTCATTGGAGGAAAAAAAACTGGTGTTGAAAAGCGCATGCTTTTTTCCGTGTCCTCCGAACTGGAGAGTAAGGTACGGTCACGTGCAGGAAAATCCTGACCATCGTGCCATCGTGATAGCAACGATCGTAAAGAATGATTTCGAACCGTTCGATTTGTGTGCCCGGCGATCTTTCTCATGATTCTGGGCGTTTTTCAATTCGAATATAGGTCAAGTAATTTATTGCATGCTTTGTGGTCAGTCGGTACCATTCCGAACGAATTGCATTTCACGCAATGTCAAAAGTAAATGGAAAAAAATACAGCGAACTGGTGGAATGTACTTTATTTGATAATGTTTTTTAATGTTTTTTTTCAGGAAAGCGTCACTTACTTTGTGTTAAGTCGCGTGCCATAAATTTTGAATGTATGTAATCGGGAAGGTCAAGGCCAAGCAAATAAATGTTTCTCTCTGAAGTTCGGTCATATCGGCCACACGCTCTCTTTTTCTCCTTATTTTGAGAATGCAACTACATTTGATTTTGCTGCAACTCGAAATGCATCTGCAGTCCAGCACTACGTGGTCTCATTATTTGTGCCAGTCGATTTGGCAATGTTGTGGCGAGGGTGGCGACAAGCAGCCAACTCAGTATCGACCAAGAGAACTTTTCCGGCCGCAATGTTTGTGGAACATGACGTGCGTACTAACCAGACACCGGGTTATATAATTGAATTTGTTAGAGTTATGAGCACGCGAGGACAGCGTACAATTATGCACCGCTGGTCACAGTAACAAATAAAACCTGACACTATTTAGACTTTTTCTGAAGAGGTTTTTCAACATTTGCAATTACGGTTTATGATAGAACTTTTAAACGTATTCCACTGATTTAATAAGCCAAATATCGATAGAAAAGTGTAGGGAAACCGACATGTTCTCACCTAACTAAATAACTACCCCAGAAAAGGGATACAACTTAATTGAAAAATCAATGAAGACACACATTGTTCACTCTTGAATATTTATTCGAAATATGAAAATATATACTGGGAAAATTAAATTAAATATAGCACACAATCAATCTATTTTTTCGCAAATTCAAAACAAAAGAACACACTCAAGAAAAAGTCAGCTTCTCAGTAACTAATACAAAAGCAAGACGAACAATTTAACCCCCAATAAATTCTGACTAACTTATCATGGCTTGGAAAATCTGAAATATTATTGTAAATCATTGATGCCCCGTATTTCCAGGTAATTTTAAAATCTATTTCAACAAAAGTTATATATCGCCTTATCTAAAAACTATAAATTATCGTTTGGTGCATCTGGCTCGCTGTTTAAGTTTTTTTTATATATAATTTAATGAATTGTGGTGATTATCTTTAAGGACATTCAATAAAAGTTGTGCTGATTAGCCAGCAGGCAATGATCATCTAATACAACATTTCGATTCATTTGCTCTTCTCTTTAATAAACAAATGCAGCAATCCATAATATTAACTGCAGTGCATGCAAATCAATCCGGTGCCGTGAAATTCAATTGAAATTTATTACAGCGGGATCTTCAATAACATTGATAGCAATCAATCGCAACGTACAGACTCCAATGGCGAACTGGTTGTGGTGATAGGGGAATTTGGGGTGCAATGATAAGAGAAAACAGGAAAATAGCAAGCAAAGGACACTCAATACGGGATTAGAAAATACATAACAGTTAGGGAATCAGTTAGGCAAACCAAATATAAAATACAATTGAGTCTGCCGTGTATCGATTGATAAACTTCTGCGCGGTTTGATAACCGAAAAAATCCTTCAATATCAAAGCGAAATTTTATTTTGTCCTGACATAGATAAAATTAACGAATGAATCGAGTTGCTATCTTCTACCTTAATTTTCCTGGTACTGACTAAAACAAAGAGTAGGAGCTTCACTTTAGATGAGCTCAGAGTGATCTTGAAGGAGCAGAGTAAGGTCATAGTATAAAAGAAAAAAGGATTACGTTGATGGTCCATGTTGCTGGAGACTTGAAAATAATAAGGATATTCCGACAGGTGACCGCACCTGGAATATCGTCCAAAACAAGGGTGTTCTAGGGTGAAGGAATCTCATTTTGGTTTAGTTAAATTTCTAGCATGGTGACAATTGTTATAATAGAAACTTAGGCAATTTGGTTTTTGTTGAAACATAAAGAGTATGCTCAATCTATTCACTAGAACTTTCTCACCGTAGGACATCCGTTTTATGAATCATTTTTTTCCATCCTTGCTTATAGTACAGCAAGCAACAGTTGTCTTTTCGTCAGCGGGCCAAAGAAAAATGATCAGGAAAAAAGTCGCATTTTGTAATTACCTGCAATCGAAGAATTCCAGAATTTCCGCAAACTTGCATCGTATAGGCAACAAACAACAAATTGCAACACGATACAGTTAAAACAGGTTTTCAACAGCTGTATGAGTACAGTGCGAGCGAGTCGGGCATCCATTCCACCGTGGGCAGCAATTAGCACGTCAGCAATCATGCTGCATGGATCGATAATCTATTTCCGTTTGATTTCATCTCTCATGCATTTTATGCTGCCATGCACTGCAGCAAGGATGCAGGATTTGGACAAAACTACAAGATGCTCTTACATCGCACAAACCCTTTCTTCTTATCAGAGCGCTTTAATGTCATGGTATATCGCATGCAACGTTGCCAAACAAAGTTCCGGCCTTACCTTTGGTGTATTGATGTGCTCCATCTTATCGGTGGCGTTGTAGATCTGGTAACAGCTTGATAAGATGATAGGCTTTGCAGTAACACTCAATCAATGCAAATAACTAGCTTGTCGGAGAAAGTTAGCAGCAGCTTTTATCCACAGTTTTCACATAGAATCACACTCAACAAATCGAGCGTTCACAAATCCGTGCACTAGCGAAGCCGACGACTGTAATGTACGAGTAGCAAATAGTTGGAAAACGCACTTTACATCGATTTACCTGGTTGAATGTTTTGAAAATATGGAAAAATCCACCACAAACCGAATGGTACAACCAAGCATTCGCACACGCGAATAAAAATAAGAAAAAGCGATCTGTCAAAATACCTAACGTCAAAACTAAAGGCATAAGGTGGATCAACATGCACAGGTATATCAGGCGAAGGAAACGCTCAACTGACAGCATAATTTGGCTGCATTGTGAAAGTGACAGCATTGATGGTGAATGGTTAAAATTGTCCAAGTTTTTGAAGATAATTTTAAATCGTGCTCAAACCACTTGCGGCCTTTTTTTCAATGATACAACATGTGATGGGACAAGGTCTCCCATCGAAGAGAGTTTGGGTGACGGAAAGACATTGTATTATAGATCGGTGGTCAGCCATTCGTAATGCCGGCGCCATGGGCATCCCTACTGTGCCCTACTTGGGGACTAAACAGAAGTTAAACCACTCACCTCAGGGGAATAGAATGGCATAAGTTATCCCCACGTGTTTTTAAAGCTTTGCCATCAGCCCATCATTTTTATTATGCAATGTTCGAAACTTATGACTGTCATTCAGGTAAGTCGTTATAAACTGTATGTAGTTTCTAGATGAAATAATATCCAACAGCATGAACTTAGACGACAGTAAACGCTTCCGATCCGCTGGTGTTATGCACCACGATCTATAAGCAGCTGAAATGATTTGATCCAGCATCTTGTACACCAGTTGGCGCGTTACAATTGTACTTTCCTTGTCCTCAATAAGTGCTCCCATACGAATCCATTGCCATAGCTGCGAACGTGAGATTTCGGCTGTGGCAGAATCCTCAACGGCTCCATTCAAAAAGAACACGCCACTTCCGGTAAGCCAGTGATAGATGAACAATAACGCCACCGTAATATTGTTGCTAAAATGAACGATGATCGAAATATCAGATTAAGATTGTTCAGCTGTGAATTTAGAAAAGATACTCCTTACTTAAGACCAGCGATGGTCACACCTCCCTTTGGAATTTGCAGCAAACTTCCAGCAGTTACTTGACTTATGTTTGGCAACACTATAAGCTGATTGTTGGAATGGCTTTTCTGGTCCCATAGTTCATTGATTGCTTCCACCATTCGCAGATCGTAGATCATGAATCCATCAACACCGGCATCTATTTCAACCGATTTGGCCAATTTAACATTAGCAATGATTTCTTCATCGCTTCTATAACGATTTTTTACATTTAGTACATGTGATTGGTAAAACAGTCCAAGAAATTACTTACTGTACCGGTTTTTCTTTACCAAACGGTAACACCTTGGCCGCCATGCCACCAGTCGCTAAAGCACCTCGCTTGTGACAAATGTTGATCAGCATGCGCATGTAATTCCTCAAGAACGGTTGTCCCATATTAACATACTTGTTGCGATCTGGAAGCAGAAACTCTTTCCGCATGCCAAACTTGGCTATGATACTTGCACAATAATCCCATATGCCACAGTTCAAACCGATCGCGTGCTCCTTAATCGAGTGCAGTATGTCCTCCATGCGGAAAGCGGAGAGTATGTTTTCAATCAACACACAAGCCTTGATCGCACCCTTTGGTATACCCAGCTGATGTTCTGTCCAGGTGAAGATTTTGTTCCACAACTGGGTTTCGGTTGGGTCTTCAATCTGAAAATAGAAAATTCAAACGTTAAAGTATTATTATATTTATTGACATGATGCTATACTACCTTGGAAAGATAAAAATAGGGCCCAATTCCAAAGCTAGCCATCGTGCGAGCGTTGTGGTACATAAGGATGGCAAAATCAAATAGTGGTCCGATCACTTCCTTTCCATTCACGATACAGTGATGTTCGATCATATTAAACGCCCTTGGTCGTAGCATCAGTATTGGGAAAGATTGTACGTCTGCCGGAGCACCCGGCAGTGTGCCATGCACGGCTTTCGTCACATTGTATATGCCTTGCACCGTATTACGCCAAGTTGGACAGTGCCCGTCGTCAAAATCAACCTTAAGAGACAAAACAATATTATAAAATCTTTCGAATGATCAGATACTTTTTTATCTTCGCACCTGAATTCCCTGCACATTGGCATATAGACAATCGATGAAATGAACCGTATTCGCCGGGCTTACGTCTCCCAGATCGAGTTTCCGATTGCGCAACCGCTCCGGCAACTCGTCGATGGTCCAATCCAAAGCCGCACTGTCATTCCGAAACTCCGGAGTCCAGCTATCTTGCTCCAACTGCAGTCTACGTTGGATACGGTTCTGCAAAACCTGTACGCAAAATAAACACGTAATATCTTTGATAAGCGACATACCGTAAACAGGGTCCATTTACCTTCCGGTCTAACGAACCCGTTCGACTTCCGGATCGAATTCGGTCACCAGCTGCGCTAAAAACTCCAAAGCTCCCTCGGTGAAGATATCCTTGTACGCAGCCTCTAATCGATGTGGAGCAGTTTCGATCAATACTTGCCTGTTTTCTGTCACCATTGTGCGGCGCGGTTCGCCACTTGTTTTCGACTGTGTTCGCTTTGGGTTCTAATGTTGGAAGAGAGCGCTCGTTTGATACGGTCAAATGTCCATTATCTTTCTACGCTTTTAGTGCGCTATGTGTGCGTGACGCAGTTAAAAGTATTTCTTCGCGCTGACCTTCGTGACTGCATGTTGACGATCTTCTTATCTATTTTGTTTACCGGGCAGGTTCATTGTTCATTTAGAAGAATGCTACCAAAAACGGAAAAGCACAACCACTTTTTTATATTTTTTAATAAATAATAAAACTAAAAGTGTATACATAGGTTTTGGTACGTATAATCAATTCAGATTAAATAAATGGAAAACAAAATATTTTCAAAGAAAATACTTCAAAGGCTTACACACATTTATGAATGTAGGTAAAAGAAATTTATTCATATTTACAGTAAATTATATGATTTTCCCTTCATTTAACAGGCGTTGTACATTGTATTAACTTTACGCATAGAAACGAATTTAGGCCAAACTTTTGCCTGCTGGAAATAGGGCTGTTTCTTGCAACATATTAGCGCGTTTCTGAGACATTCCATGTAGTCATCCGGCATTGATGCATTCTCATACAGATGATAAAGGAATTCGTATATCTGAAACAAATAATTCGATAAAATTATTACCTGCACCAAACGGACTAGAAATTCAACAAACTCACCTTGATTTCAATTTCTCGCCACAAGTTTTGCTGAAAAAGTGTGCACAAAGCGAGTGGGAAAAGCTCCAACCGAAGGTGGATTTCCTTTGCCAACACTTGCCCGCCATGCAGTTCGCCGTATCCCGAGAAGCTTATCACAGCTGTGAAGAATGCGTCCAGCATAAACGTTACACCTTGCTGATCCTGGTGCCCCTCGGTTATGCTGCATTGGATGAGTCCGAGCAGTTCGCTGATAAAATTGATCAACGGTTTGTCGTCCTCCCCGTCGGCTGCAAACAGTTGCACAAACCCGTACAGACCACTTAAAAAGAACGTACTCAGCGTGCTCTTGGTGGCCATTTGGGCAACCTTTGTAATAATATCACCGAGGCCGTAAAAATGTAGCTCGGTTGCGTTGGGATTGTAGCGCCGGAAGGCAAACTGTAGGTAGATCGCCTTTTGAAGTTTTTCCTCGTTTTCACCATCCGGCCAGGTGGCTGGTTTCAGGAGACTGGTGCACTTTTCCACCGGAAGGTTTACCATCATTTCAATGTATTTTTTGAATAACTAGAAGGTAACATAGCAAAAAACAAGACTCAGGTGTGCTTTTTATATAGCATGTAATTTTGTTACTCACCTTTGATTTAATATCGAACCGCAGGAAAAAGCTTTCCAACGTCACACAAAGATGATAAAAGTTGTCTTCATTGTTGTACTTCCTCGTAATAGATTTGCCAATAAGCTGCATTGCCTTCATTAATGGAGAGTTGTCACTAAACCGCTTATCCTCCGCCCGTTCGGCAAGAAAGTGCAGTGAAAGGTGCAGAAATGGTTTGTAGATTTCCGTCTGCACGGCTTCGGTGATCTCCCCGATAGCGGTGTAAATTTTCAGCAAATCGTCCTCCAACATTACCGTTTCGGTCAGTTCCTTGAGATAGTTTTCAACCAACCGCTTGGCCGTCCCGGAGTAAGGCATTTGCTTGACAGCAATCTGCAGGCAAAGGTCACGCATTTCGAAGCAGTGGGCAAAATACTCGTGTAAAAAGCACCAATTCAATGGAGGAATCGGCTTCGGGAAAGGTTTAGCGATTATTCGAAGCATTTCAAGTAGCACACGCTCATCGACGTTAGGGAATTTGGCGCTCTGAGCTACAAGATAGTTGACGATGCTAGAAAGAATGCTCGCCCGCGGAAGATATTTCAGATTCGACGGTTCCGGACGACCCTCGGGTGTTTGGTAGACCCCGCCGCGGAAGCTTTCCATCTCCCGTACGATGTAGTAGGCCACAAGTTCGCCAACTGCTTCCACGGCACCGTGATTACAGTACAGTATCAATTGGATCCAACAATCGGGTGACACCGATCCGGCACTGTCCGCCTCAGAAACCCCGTCGTCATCCGTGTCTGGCAGATCAATACCCTGTCGAAACTGTTCGGGAATTTGACGCAGGGTGAACGATAGTGGATTGAACAGTTTCAATGCCTGCAAGGCTGCAGCATTAATTTCTCCATCATCATAGTCGGTCACGTAGTTCCAGAGCGTTCCAATAATGTGATTCACCAGCCGTTCCTGGTCCAGCGTGGTCACCTTGATGCTTGGCACATTGGCAAAGAACCGACACAAGCATTTGATAATTCGCGGGCGCTTTTCGTTGGCGAAGCGAAAACCGAGCACCTTCCAGGTGGAAACAATATTCACGACGTGGTTTTCACACAGGCTGGTGATGGCGTCGAGTGAAAGACAAATTGCGACTTCATTTTCCTGATTGTTCGGATTGCTGAGGACCTCCGAGAACAAGTTCACCAAATCTTCACCATGCTGTTGGGGTCTGTAATGAGAAATGCATAGGCACACGTATGGAAAGTAAAATGTATTTTTCTTTCAAATAAATACCTATTTACCACTTACTTTATAAGACACACTTCGCGAATAGTATACGCCCGGGCGATCGTATGCTCCCACAGATCTTCGCCCTGCCGCCGACTATTATCCTTCAGCAAATCGTACAGCAAAGGATAGGTACGGGGCTCTGCCTTCCATAGCCGAAGATACAAATCCATACAGATTGCACGATCCAGATCTTTCGTGAGGGCTTTCAGAACACCGATTACACTTTCCTTTGCTCCCATCGATGCCATGGTCTGCAGCACGTGCAACCTTCTCCGGGTGTCCTTCTGTTTGGCCAAACCATACAGTAGCGGTATCATGGATTGAGCCGCCTGAAGTTCACTCTGCTGCATGACCGTAACCAAGGATTGGAAGTTTGAACGCCACACTTCATCCTTGTGATGCAACGAAAGATAAATGCCCCGATGGAACTGACTGAGGCTGGTGGACAATCGTACACTCTGCTTTTGGCCTTTACTCAGAAATTCTTCGACCGCTTCGGGAGAAGAGAACCACCAGCGACAAACGGTAGTCCATTTGGCTAGTTCGCTGTGATAATAAACCGTGCGGGATGCGCTTGAAAAATTCACACCTGTGTGCTCTGGTAATGACTTTTCTTGTTCAATCGTTTGAAGGATTGTATCACAAAGTAAAAGAAGTTTCGTCGTATATGAAGGCTGGCCGAGAAGCTGAATTACGGCTTCTTTAACTAGCATGCGACTATTTTGTCCACACGTTGGTAGAATGATACTGATCAACTCCAATAGGCTCTCTATCTTAGCTGGACTAACAACGGACAGAATGTCAGCGGCGATCGCCAACATAACGTCCATGGAAGGCTGTGGATCACACTGCATTGCCTCGGTGCAAACGGATTTTAAAAGATTGAAACACCGTGTTGGGTCGTAGTTGTATTCAATGTAATCTTTGGCTACAGCAGCCATTAAGTAAGCAATCTCCATACTCATACCTATGCAGCACTCGTCGTTCCGAGGAATCAGCTCTAAAGTTTCCATGAGAAGACTCATAGTGTAACACGTTTGGTGGGTTGTTGTTTCTCTTCGCCAAGCAAGAATTTCAAACAGAATCGACTTAGCACGCCGGTCAGTGAGTGATTTCATAACCAAAAGTTTCCACAGCTGTTGGCACTCCGGGAAAAGACTAGCGTTAACGAATAGGTGCAGCAATACGGGTCGCAGGAATTCGACACTGTTCATTCGTATAATATCATCTCGGTTGTCCAACGCATTGGTCAGCATATCCATTATACTTGTCATACAACCAACGCTTCCGTCGCTGATGAACGCTATCACCGGATGCTGTGGAGGTTTCAAATCAAACTGGCACACATAATCCTGGTCGCTTCCGGTAGAAATACAACGACGCCGTAGATCGAGCAGCAATAATTCAAAAATTATCGTACTCAGTGCCTGAAACTGTGAAGGAGTCGTGTGCGGAAGAATCATATTAAGTGCTCCAACAGCTTGACCAAGCTCTAAACATCCCTCGATTGTGAGCTGAAGGAAGGCTTCGCTGGCCAGCTGGCAGATTCGGATGTTATCCGACTTGCACAGGGTTTTCAATAGATCGATTTCAGCATCCGACACTTTGCGAGGATTGGACTTGGTTGATTTCGAAAGGTTTAACACTTTTTGAATTTGGGCAGCAGCCGAATGGAGAGTGAGCTTTGATTGAATTGATTGTAAATTATCCATTTTAGTAACAGAGTTAGCGAATCACAGTAACAGCAAAACAAATAACAAGTCAGAAGCCGGCGGAATATTTTGACAACCGGTTTTCGATTTTCAATTTTCGGACATTGCGGTCAAAGTTGATATAGCTTAGGTAGCGTGTAGTGCAAATTGAATACACTATTTTATGAAGAACAGTTTTGGCTGCAGCTATATAAAATAATAACTACTACTTCCCCTTAATGAGTAGCTATTTTTAATAGTAATGCCGAAGGCTGCAAAATAAGTAAAAATCAATGAAATCCTAGAATTACTTTCTTATTGTCATGTTCGCATTGTCATACCCTACTGTCAAAATATGTGAGTGAGCCTGCCTTGCTACAATCTTTGTCATGACAACTCGCAGTTCCTCTGGTGAGTCAATTTCAATAAACAATAAAATCTTCAGCGCAGAAAAGGTAACAAATTAAAATTCCTGAACTGTAAAATCTACTCTAGGTATCCGTTATTAAGGTTTTTGATCGTATTTCCAGTGAACGGCACCGTAAGTGAGCCGATATACCAACCCATTCTTAAATTGCTTCATGTTTGGCTCGTGAAAAGACTGAAACTAAACACACGCACAAAGCAACTTTAATCGACCACAAATCAAGGAATTCATCATGCAAGAAAATCGACCAGAACTCTACGAAGAGGTGAAACTCTATCGTCAGGCCCGGGAACGTGAGAAGTACGACAATATGGCTGATCTTTTCGCACTAGTATCGACACTCCAAAATCTGGAGAAAGCCTACATCCGTGATTGCATTACGCCGCAGGAGTACACAGCAGCCTGTTCGAAGTTGTTGGTGCAGTACAAAGTCGCGTTCAAGATTGTGCAGGGACCCGAGTTTCCCACGATCGAGGCGTTCGTTAAAAAGTTTAGACTGGACTGTCCGGCTGCGCTGGAACGCATCCGCGAGGACCGTCCGATTACCATTCGGGATGATAAGGGTAATACGAGCAAGTGCATCGCTGACATCGTGTCGATGTTCATCACGCTTATGGACAAGCTGCGGTTGGAAATACGTGCCATGGATGACTTGCACCCCGAGTTAAGGGATCTGCTCGACACGATGAACCGTCTCTCGCTAATCCCGGACAATTTCGAGGGCAAGGAAAAAGTAGCTTCCTGGCTTGCAACATTGAACGAAATGCAGGCTTCCGACGATCTCACCGAAGCGCAGGTTCGTCAACTGTTGTTCGATTTAGAATCTTCATATTCGGCGTTCAACAATTTATTGCATAACACTTAAATTCATAGTTTTCGGGGGAATAGTGGGAATTACTCGATAACAAGTACGCTTTGGTTGCAAATGTATATAAATAAAATCATAGATTGATTTATAAGAAATCATGAGGTCAAAAGTGCGATATCCCGGACTAGGAGGATCTGAAACGAACAATTGAAATGAAATCGTAAAACTGATTGCAAGAGGAACGGACTAAGAAACATTTAATATTATCCATATTTTTAATCAAACATGTAAGAAATATATGTATTGTTTAACCAAAGCTACTGGTGACTTCTTTACTACATTGACTTAAGTATTTGATAAAACAGTTTTATTTTAGAATTTTTAAGTCCACATGATCATCAAGTGCCATAAAGCGTTGCTAGTAGTTTCTAAAATTGTACGAATTTCTGAACGGAACTGTAACTGGAGGAAATGAAAAATTACATACAAATGGGTTTTGCTTTAGCAGTAAACAGTTTAAACTGTAAAATTACACCTCATACTATCCTCAAATCGAAGAAAGCAACATTGCATTCAATCGGTTCTGAGAAATCTACGGCACTATGTTTTCAATATGCCAATGTTTTTTTTTATTGTATGAAAAACCTTAATGCAAAGTATGTGAGACAACGTACCTATCCTCGGCAGGTAAGCGAGGGTGCTTATGATGTGTTCAATTTCTAGATTCCGTTGCCACTTTTTTGGCTTCTCTCTCCTGTTGTCCATTTATCGATTAATAGATTCTTCTTTCTGGAGAAAACAAATAAAAACAATCCTTAATTTAAATTTATGATACTATTTTTCTGCAGATGACTCACACATAAACTCAGAATAATCATAGAAAATCAGGACATATGGCCTTAGTAGCCGGTCCTTAACTAAATAGAGGTCAATGTATCCAGGTTAGCTTGCGAAGGCCCAGGAAGCTGGATTCAATAGCCGTACTGGAATAAATCATCGTCGAAGAAGAAGAAGAAGGAATCATTAATCTCTTTTTTAAATTTGTATGAACATATTCAATTACCAATGAAACAGTTGTGGTTACTAGCAACATAGACTCGTTAATAAAACTTCTTGGTGTGACATTCCAACAGACATAGTCTGTTCCGCCCTTCGTAGGCTAACTTAATAAAAATGATTCCTTAGTATTTTGCACGCACAATGGTTCATCCGTAGGCCTGACGTCAGCGATGGACTCATTTCTAATGCGATTAGCGCTGATGAATGCTTGCCCGACTATTCCAGCACCCTCAAAAGTACTCTGAAGTGACCGACTAGGATGACTGATCGTGACCGTCGCACGCTTGATGCACTTTGTCGGTACTGATTTTGTGGACTGAACTGACTAGGACAAACTGGTGCGGTCGGTTGGGCGTAAAAAAGACGAGCATTAACAATGTAGTAACCGCATTAGCTGCATAACAAACAAAGCAAACTGTAAGGAATCATGAATGAGTCCAAAAATAGAAATATAAGGATTTATGAATGGCTTACGTAACAGAAGCTAACTCCTCAATAGTCATCTAACAACAGCAGTTGGGAAAAAACGACGAAACAGGATCAATGAATAACGAATTGTTAGTTTAAACTTTGTGTATTAGACGTTGTAAAACCGTGGAATAAAACTATGGTTAATTTTAATCTTTGAGAGATTTGTTTATTTTAACTTATACCATGGTACGTGTTCAATCACCCCAACCAGACGTATACAAGCGTACTTAACTTGATCAAATGATCACGAGCCATGCAATGCGAGTAACACTCTCATAGGCCACAAAAAGCTACTTTATGGTTTGCCTTACATTCGCCTGACTTCGGCATAACGCAACAGCATTTTTGCACCGTTATCGATGCACTTACCGGCGTCCAACTGGTGCACTGCAAACTGCTACAACCTTCACGCGTAGGACGACGCACATTTGCCGCACATGTGTGTTTTCAACATTCATTTCTCGTTCGACGCACCGATGGAATGCGTGGAAACAAGACGACAAGCTGTGTGATTTCCTCCAAGCAATTTGAATTTCTGGCAAGCAATGGCATACCATACTGCGCTACCTTATATCGACTACTTTGGAGCTTTCCTTCTACTTGTTATTGGGTTTTTTTGTCTCCGTGAAGACTCCTGCAGATTGCGGATGCGACCCGCAACCCCTTTGGAAAAGTACGTAGAAAGTTTTGATCATTTCGTTTGAATACCAAACATTGTTTTATGAATGTGGTTTCACGACCTGTGAACTGAATACGAGCAAGACGATAAACCACCGTCAATTTAAACTATTTCTATAAGAAAGATTTTTCGCATCGGTTGACAAGAGCAAAGGTTTTACATAGATTTTTCGCGATAAGTGAACAAATAGTGTTCATGGAAAACAAGCCTGACGAACTTCAAGAGCATTCTAAATTAAATAAAAGATTTCGAGCAATCAGTTAGCTGTAGTAATAATGTACTTTCACTTGTCTACTCTCTACCAAATCGCACAATATTTTTTAATTGCAACATAATATGGAAAACGATAGCATGTCATAGATACGCTTACGGCGGAGTTCTTGCTGCTCTAAATAAAATTAAATAGATTAATTTATTTAAAAATACATAAAAATATATCTGATATATAAGCGTTATTATGCACTTCATTTCAGGTAATTTTCAGGTTTGGGCAAATCCAGAAATTTTCTCTTTCGAGAAGACTGCAAAAGTCTGGTAAGCCCTTAATGGGCAGGTATTACCAAGACGATCGTTACTCTAAGAAGAAGAAGGTATAATATTGAAATCCATCTTATAATTAAACCGAACCTATTGCTTCCTGATTGTTATTTTTTGCCTACTATGCCAAAAATGATCTGTATTTTGTATAAAATTTAATATTAAAGGCTCTTCAATGAATAGAATTTTGTATTCTATATTGCTCCCATCCGAAGGTCACGTTTATGTTCCTGTCCAACGACATGGGACCCCCTTCTTAGCCATCAGACGTGGTTCTACAATGTCTGCAATGTTCTTTTCCTTTCAACCAGAAAGACGCATGAGGCTTTGATAGAGGTAGTGCAGTGGAAAAGAGCAAAAATTAAGAGATAGGGTGCACAACGCACAGTCGACGTTCTCTTGTGCACTTCCGAGCACTAGGGCATCCACTGGGGACTACCATAATCGAAGGGAGTTCACCTTCACAGAGTGCCATGCACCCGGAGCCGTCTCAGCATCTCTTTCTCTTCCCCTGGCACGTCCTGTCCCGCCACTTTGGAGGCGTAAGACGTTCGCTAGGTCGGTAGGTCGGTAGGTTGGTGTGTCGCTGCTGGTCTCGGCTGCGTGTCTGTGCCGCTGCATTACAGCACTTTATAAGGCGTGGTGAGCAAGCGCCGACTCGTCGAGAGGTCGGAGCCTTGCAGTGATATGGCGGTGATGGTTGCGACCGCTGGTCGATAGACCCTGGAGACAGCTTCCTGCCACTTCCGTTCGCGAGCCCCATGTGCAGGGAACCTTGACCGTCGGTGGTGATGTTATTTCTCTGACTGACCACCCGACTAGTGTGTGTCCCTCTTTCCGTAACACTGCCACCTTTGACTCTTTCTGCCGAGCCCTAGGGCAATGAAATGATAAGTATGATCGGCATCTTCGCTGGCATTGTAAATTGCACTTCACTGGAGTCGGGCTCCGCCGTTCAGGATGGAAACAGTGTTTATTATGAGGAAGCTTGTAACACTCGATGTGTGTAAATTTATTCTGAAGTTATTATTTAGCGGCCCTTGGTCGAACCTTGGAAATATGAATAATATTAAGCCATAGAGTAAATAATCAGGAATAAAAGTAACACAGGATTAATTTCAAACACAGAAAAAAAGCTTTAAAATTTGAAATGAGTTTTTTTTTAATCTGAAACTAAACCATAAATAAACCGATATTTGAAGAATGGTTAGCTACTACACCATACTTCAAAAAAATTGTTCTTGCATATTCTGGTGCCTTTCTTTGTGTCTCAATTTCAATTTGGTTATATTTCTCCTTAATTTCATGATTTTCCTGTATGCATCCTGTTTATTCTATAAAGACCTTACAACATTTGTATTTTAGCCACTTCCATCACAAATATGTATATATTTTTAAGAACATTTAAAAAAACTCTACACCATCTTTTCAATGATGTACAAAGTTAAACAAACAATAAACAAAGTTTCAATTTTTTTGACTAAACCAACTGAAAACATGTTCGCATCTCAAACATTTTGTGAGAAGTTTTAATGTGCACTAAAGCAACACTGTGGTGTAATAAGACAAAATTTTCATGTTTTATTTCACTCCTCGCGACATCATATTTTGTTTTTGCCAAACCAAACAGTGTATGACTTTTATTGTTTAAAAAAAAACCAGTCTTGAAAAGAGGCTTATTTTTTATATAAATGAACTAAAAGTATGTGCAATGTGTGTTTATAATAATTCAAATCTACTGTGAAGTTTGTTGTTCTTTTATTAAGTTATCATAACATTTGCAATACGTACCTAAACAAATGTTAATTTAGAATTGAACAATTAAATCGCACAACTCTCATCGGTGAATTAATAAATGTATAAAGCGAAGTGTCAGTGAAGTTTGATCTAAAATACTATTTTAGCGTTATAAGTAATGCTCTTGGCCTACCAAAGATTAACATCTGATAGAGCCATGTGGTTGAATAAAACTCATCCCTCATGCCTTGTACTATTAAAGTTCCTAAAAACCCCTTCAGAAGCTGATCAATTTCATCAAGTGATCACTAAAAGTGATGGATTCCATCCGTTTTTCGAAGGGCGACTGAGCAATACACGGCTCGGATTGCAACACACGTTATTCTTTCTGATACGATTTATTGGAAACCAATTTAGCCCATGCCTTCCTCGACATGGGTTGACAGTAATCTGCCGCTGTTCATTGGATGCATTTTATTTTGATTACACTGCGGCCTGTGACTGCATATGGCTCACTGGCCATGGTTAAGTATCCTTCTGCGATGTTACATACTGCGATAAGCCGATAGTTGTTTACGATCACCATGCAGCGCCGGGACAGTCAGCTGCTACTCGTTTCATTGCGTGAGTTCTTAATGGAACGATGGATTCAACGGAAAATAAACCATTCGCCTACACTTAGTCAGGTTTCAAGCGACTTTCTGTAGCTTAGTCGGAGTGATTCAATTTAAAAAGATTTTGGCAAACGCAAGGAGACGTTGTGTAAAAAAGAACCAAATCAAACGAAAGACATAAGTAGAACGAAATAGTGTACAGTACATATGATTGAAAACATAAACGAGCCATCCTGCTGTAAGTAATGGCTTTAAGCAAGCATCTCCTCTGCCCGAAAATGTTGCCGGATAAATCAGACTCACTCGCCGCTAAAATCATTCATCCTCCTAATGAGAGCTGTGGTGCGCTTCCTTCGGGGTGTTGTATTCATTAATCTCTCCAATGTCAACGCGAATTAAAATAAGCGCGGCCTTAATTATTAATGCCACAAAAATAAACACATTCGTTCGCACGTGAAGATGACGCTCATCTTTTGCTGTTTATTTTAAACTACTGCTCTTTTGACACGAGCCGTTTTCTGCAACGGACGGTGAAAGTGAAAAACGTCGTATTTAGTTGCGAATTGCTATGCGATCGAATGACCTCTAGCATCTTGCTCCATTACTTCCGTCTAGCGGAGAGGGTAGGAAAATGTATCGTGCAAAAATAAAATTAGGTCATCGAATGGAGCTCCATTATCTACCCATACACAAGTAAGGTAAGGTGTGGTAATATGCAACCCTTAAACGAAACATTAATTTTATCTAATCCATTTGAAAACATACCCCAAATCTTCACAGGTTGAACCTCCAGCATCTGTTATTTTAACATAAAATATCAAAAGGTCATCTAACATATCTATTAACAAACTAAAACCAACATGTTTAATAGCACGCATCTCTACGCTTCATTTAAAACTGAAGGACAAAATAGCTAAAATTTGATCATTTTTGAAAATCTATAATCAATAAGGTTAATCAATTTGTTAAAATAACCAAAATTTTGTTTCCAGCACCAATTAAACATAATTTATCATGTGGTTCAATATACGGTGTCGAAAGCCAACAATTTTGTGACATAAGCTTGAGTTAATTTAGTTTGAGCAGTAACACATTCAATAAGGTTGGTTGAATGTTTTCCCTTATTTAAAACGGTGCATTCTGCGTCACATAAGCTGGTGCATTTAACGCCTAGGTGGGGGTATTAAAAAATTTGTCTCCAGATAGGAATGCAAGGCTTATCTTTTAAGTATTAATTAAATAAAATATGTTATGATTTCAGACTGTGTGTAAATATGTCCGTTCATTTTACCCAACTTTCCCCTAAAACACGATCGACCCTCGGCACCCCATGGTGTTTTTTTTAAACCTAAAATCACTCGTGGTGGTCCACTGCGTCGGTGTTGCCGACTAGGACGACGCTTTAGCTGTGACTTCCTTCCTCGCACGTTCCTCTCACACTGGTTGTGAAAGTAGTTCAAGTTCGAATTACCTTGACAACAAAAAAAACCCGATCGTATGCAAAACTTAGTTCGTGACACTCACATGCGGTTTGTCGCTTTTGAAGTTAGAAACATAGTGTAAATCATCATGTAATATGTAATATAAGCATGAAAAACATTTAAATAAAATATTTGTGTAGAAGTATAACTGGATTAATATTTAGATTCAAAATGAGTAAACAAAATTATCAATAATTCATGTTCATATTGAAACATCGAAAAAAATCCAATTTAGTAATTCACTGCGATCCCTTAAAATTCTTTGTAGAGTACGAAATTTTCATTGCTTCATGTTCGAATGTTTTTTTAAGAAATATGAAAACATGTCTTATTCTAACTTCCCACTGTGCGAATGTTTGCGAACCGCCATCCCAGACTCAAACGGAAAATGAAACACGAGCAACACGCTACCGGCGACAGGTTTGGCAATGTTCCCAATGAGTACGGTAACGACGCAACATTGACACATTGCGAAAACGTGGACGCCACGGGGTGTGAGAAACTCGAGGAACTTCTACGGTGGCTGCAGGACACCTACATTGCGTGTTACATCCACGAGGTAGAACCGAAACACCCTAAAGGTTGGAAAACCACCTGATACATGAACCGAACATCATTTGGCGTTTCGCCGAACCGTTCCCAAAGAAATAATGCTGCTGTGTCTCGTCTCTGCGATGCATCGCGAGCCAGAGATCAACCATCTTTAGCCATCACGAGTCTTTGGTTGGTTTGACCGAGTTCGCATCGTTATGTTGTATGGCCCCATCAGCCTGTCAAACTGGTTTCAAATTCGCGTGACTGATGGATGGGCTTGTGTTTGTGCCTCTCTCCTCTCTCTCTCTGCCTCTGGTCCCAAGCTCCTGACACCTCAAGGTCGATGGTTCCCCAGCGGAACACCTGTGGGCTATATTGTCCAATTTCAATAACCATTTGTTTTATTTTTTCCTGCTCAAATAAAAGGCGGCTCTATTTCCCTATCTGATTTGCCATTTTTTGTTTTGTTTTTGGAAGCTGCTCCGAGATTCGAACGATTATGATACCTTGGTAAAGCCACTTTGTAAACGGCGAAGGTCGTGGTGTTTGCGTGCCGCAAAAATGGTTACGAATGTCGAGGTTTTTTTAAATGTTTTTTGGCGTGTGTCTGCGTGCATCTTGACGGTTGGAACTAAGAAGATCACAGATTATTTGTTTTTGCAAACAAATGTCTTTGAACATTTTTAGGGAGTTTTTATTCACTTTGGTCCAATCAACGTGTATTCTTCGATATGAGTGTCCTTACTCACCAGTATTACCTGTTTTCGATTGTTCGACTGTTGTGTTGAGATATTTTGTCATGTAAATTGCTTTTGTGTATGAAAAGCGGGTTTGTATGTTGTTTGGCTATGAATACGCAAAATTTTGTTTGAAAAAACCTTGGTGGAGATTTTTCATTGTGTAAAAATGAAGTCTTTTTTACCATAAAATTTCAAGTTCATGCGAAATTATATCCTTGCCTAGTTTTTCTACATGACGATTTAAGAATTATTTCAGTGTTATCCAGTATTGAGTTTTATTATCGACAATACTTGGACTTACTGGACTTTTTTATTATTTTATAAATAAATATACCAAAGCTTAATTTTTTTCAATTAAGTTTGAAAATATTAGTAGAAATATAAATCTTGCTTTTCACATTCAAATGCCCCAAATTATCGCATTTTTGTGTGCGTCACACCACCCTTTTTATAAATATTGTTACTTAAACTGAAAAGGGCGAGTTATATACAGGAATAATTTATAATGCTATAAAAAAAAAACAGCTTTGAATCTGAAATGGGTTTATATATTAAAAATAAACGAAATTCGAACTTTATTTTTATGTTCTGCCGAATGGAGCGGAGAGCAAAACAAAACGAAAGCATCTATTTTGCAAGTAGCAGAGATAATTTCATTATTATTAAATCAAAGTAATTTGGTCATTTAATGCATGTTTTATATTAATAAATTTAAAAATAAATTGAAACAAAACCCTACTGCTGAGTAAACCCGGTAGAAAATGCTAGGGTGGCGTTACATAAAGTTTATGTTATACATGCAGAAGTACGATAATTTTCTAACTAACAAATTTTTTGCATGACCACGTTGGCTGTTAAAAAAACTAATAATGTGATATTGAAGTTAACATATTTTATTTCTCACAACATTCGAAAACCTGACACGTTTTGCTTATTCTTCAATCTACCAACATTTGCCACTTTCGCGTGTCGCAACTTTCCTATTGCGTAAAGTGTGCCCCATCACGGCCGTTGCCCTCGACAAATGGATAGAACATGGGGGAAAGTATCGTTCCGGTTGGGAGCGACAATTTGTATTTAGCCAATAGAAGCGCATTATAGCCCGGGAGGGAATCATTTGATACCACGAAACTGCTATGATCACACGATCTTGTGCCGATTCTGAGGTGAAAGAGGGCCATAGTTGCGTAACCAGACTGTCGAAAGTGTCGGCTCATGCAGGAGTATTAAAGACCCCCTATGATTTGAACACCACGTCGTGTGCATTAGTGACGAACTGCGAACCGTTTCCTATGATTACCTTCCACCGACCTCACGTGATGTTCCTCCCGCCTAGATGCCAGGGTTTGGTTTAGTAACTTGCGTACCCTCCTGCTGTCAGTTTAAGCGCCAGTTCCGCCAGCTCCAGGGTTGAAGGAAAATGCCGGCACTCGAACACAACCGACCCGGGAGATGGTGGTTCGGTGTTTTAACTAACAAATCACCGGAACAGAACGAACAAAAATCCGCACCCGAAACGAAGCGCGAAATGGTTCATTATCGAGCGTTGGCCGAGCGTATTGTGGCTCGCAATGTATTTAAACTTTTATAGCCTGTTGTTCGGAGCAACATTGTTGAGTGGAAGGGTTGCCGTGCCAAGGGCTTCTGCCCACTTCAAAGCGGGGTTGAGGGAGAGGAAGAAAATAAGTTTGTCTCGAACACATACGGTGGCCGAGGCACAAGTGAGGAAAACAAAATACCAGCGGATTTTCTTGTCCATTACGTTACTTTCTTCTTCTGCCCCTTCCACTGGCCGAATCGATGCTCACTGGCTAGAAAGGTTTGGTCCTTCATCAGGCCATTGGTGGGAAATGCAATGGTAGTAAAACACCGTAAAACACTGCCGGTGAAACGGGCCGCCGGAACAACAGGTGGCTGGAGGTGGCGGTGATGGAAACTAATGAAAATGAAACTACCATCATTTCATCCGCGCTTTCCATGTGGGACAATAGTTTCAACCACGTGCTACCGATTTTTCGTTTAACATCATCCGAAGAATCGTAAGGGAGCAGATATATGAAAAAAGTTTAATGTTGAGTTTCTGATCAATTTTAGTGAACAGCTACCAAATAGTGAAAATGAATGAAAATTTCTTTCAATATTCCCTTTAGGGTACGGGAAACGAAGCGTAATCGCTAGCGTAATCGTGTCATTCCGCTGCTCAATCTGTCAAAAAGAATTTTGGCTTACCTACGATTTTTTTTATCAGAAACTGTTAAAACGTAAGTATTTCCAATGAATCGTGGTTAGATTCGGCGCTTTTTGAGATTTTTATGCAAATTTTGAAGCGAAAATATTTTGCGCCAAGTTTGGCTCACAGTGTTCCTAATTATTCACCGTGGAGAATATGACTGTTCGCACCGCTCGATATTTTTGAATCATAGAAGGCTTTGATGAATGAGATTATAAAAGTTAGCGATGAGATAGTTTTATTTTCACGAGAGAAGCCAAAGTCCGCTGCAAAAAAAAAGCTTAATTATTTTTTAAATTGCTGTTGAAAAGTGTTTCTATTGTTTTAAGTTGAATTTTGAGTAAAGCTGTTGAATTCAATGAACTACAGCCATTTTGTTTTAAGTGCGCCAAATAAGGAACACATCGCGCCAAGTAAGGAACATTGCAAACACAATGCGCCAAGTTAGGAACATAATGTGCCACACAAAGGGTTTCTGAAACTTGAAGAAATATTAATTTAAGAGTTTCTCACTTATTTTACTTGTATTCTATGGTAGTAAGGCTAGCACTGTGCAAAACGTAGTATGATTTGACCGAACATTGATTTAGTTATTCAACTTTTTATGCAGAATTTCCTTAACTGCGCCAAATATGGTACATCTACGGTACCATTAATTTTGTATCGGTGGACTTCGGTTCACCCAGCGGGCATTGTTGCAATACATCCTATCAAATTCCCCTCAAATTTCATGCTTTTTCTCCCCGCACCCCCGTTAGATCCCACACTTGCTCGCGAAGTGCGACACAATTCATTTTTTAAAAACGCCACACTACTCCGTAGCACATTACCACGCATACGGTACATGTACTTGCGTGTGTATGGCGTGATTTGCATTCCCTCTCCTAGCGCTGCGATCACTAGCGAGCTCTGCGAGTGAATCTTGACAACTCGATCATAGTTGTTTTGGGTTTTGGTGCGAACACAGTGATAAGTTTTCAGTGAAATAAGTTGACGAATTTACGCGTGAAAACGTTATGTTTTCATATCAAATGTGAAAAGAATGCATGTGGAGAGGCGACGACATCATTTGGAAGTGATGAAATAATAAAAAACATCTTTCTAAAACAAACATCATTTGCTTTCCTTTCATTCTGGCGTGTTTTGTTCGCCTCGGGTATTGGGAACCTCGAGGTGCAGGGCGAATGTACACACGAAGAGAGGAGAGTTCACGGAGGCGATCGCGTGAACCATTCGAATGGTCACGCGTGACGTCACGATTCGTTCATTCATATTTGGCTAATCTTTGGCTAATCTTTTTCGAGGATTAGCTAAAGATTAGCCAAAATGTGTAGCGTTGCAAGCAAATGATGCGCAACAATGCCCGCTGGGCAGTTAGTCAAAGAGCTAATACTAAGCTTTTTAGAGCTGATACCCAGCGGGCATTGTTGCGCATCATTTGCTTGCAACGCTACACATTTTGGCTAATCTTTAGCTAATCCTCGAAAAAGATTAGCCAAAGATTAGCCAAATATGAATGAACGAATCGTGACGTCACGCGTGACCATTCGAATGGTTCACGCGATCGCCTCCGTGAACTCTCCTCTCTTCGTGTGTACATTCGCCCTGCACCTCGAGGTTCCCAATACCCGAGGCGAACAAAACACGCCAGAATGAAAGGAAAGCAAATGATGTTTGTTTTAGAAAGATGTTTTTTATTATTTCATCACTTCCAAATGATGTCGTCGCCTCTCCACATGCATTCTTTTCACATTTGATATGAAAACATAACGTTTTCACGCGTAAATTCGTCAACTTATTTCACTGAAAACTTATCACTGTGTTCGCACCAAAACCCAAAACAACTATGATCGAGTTGTCAAGATTCACTCGCAGAGCTCGCTAGTGATCGCAGCGCTAGGAGAGGGAATGCAAATCACGCCATACACACGCAAGTACATGTACCGTATGCGTGGTAATGTGCTACGGAGTAGTGTGGCGTTTTTAAAAAATGAATTGTGTCGCACTTCGCGAGCAAGTGTGGGATCTAACGGGGGTGCGGGGAGAAAAAGCATGAAATTTGAGGGGAATTTGATAGGATGTATTGCAACAATGCCCGCTGGGTACTAAGCTACTTTGTCACATTGTTTCAACAGACCGGATACCCAGCGGGCATTGTTGCAATACATCCTATCAAATTCCCCTCAAATTTCATGCTTTTTCTCCCCGCACCCCCGTTAGATCCCACACTTGCTCGCGAAGTGCGACACAATTCATTTTTTAAAAACGCCACACTACTCCGTAGCACATTACCACGCATACGGTACATGTACTTGCGTGTGTATGGCGTGATTTGCATTCCCTCTCCTAGCGCTGCGATCACTAGCGAGCTCTGCGAGTGAATCTTGACAACTCGATCATAGTTGTTTTGGGTTTTGGTGCGAACACAGTGATAAGTTTTCAGTGAAATAAGTTGACGAATTTACGCGTGAAAACGTTATGTTTTCATATCAAATGTGAAAAGAATGCATGTGGAGAGGCGACGACATCATTTGGAAGTGATGAAATAATAAAAAACATCTTTCTAAAACAAACATCATTTGCTTTCCTTTCATTCTGGCGTGTTTTGTTCGCCTCGGGTATTGGGAACCTCGAGGTGCAGGGCGAATGTACACACGAAGAGAGGAGAGTTCACGGAGGCGATCGCGTGAACCATTCGAATGGTCACGCGTGACGTCACGATTCGTTCATTCATATTTGGCTAATCTTTGGCTAATCTTTTTCGAGGATTAGCTAAAGATTAGCCAAAATGTGTAGCGTTGCAAGCAAATGATGCGCAACAATGCCCGCTGGGTATCTGGGTATGGCATACATGTTTTATGAGAATCGACGAATTTTTGGTTTTATTCTTCTTTAGCTTTAGTACTATGAGTCGTAGACCTTTGAAACCTCAATGATAAAATTTCGTATGGAAATCGATAAATGCTTGTATGTAAAGTTCAATGACTCCGGTTCAATTGATGAAAGAATCAAGTAAACTGTAAATGAAATATACAAATATATCAACATTCTTGGGAATTTAAAAAATATAAAGCTTTCCAAAAAGTAATGCTTTTAATTATTTGATCTGTTTCCTCATCTTGCAAACCTGATGGAACAAGAGAAAAGTAAATCAGCACTATATACAGCATGACCAAACTGCCACGGTTATTAATTGGCGGTTTCAGTTCTCGTGGCAATCAGCCACCGGGTCATATCGCACAAGCCTCGGTGGTCAGACACGGGACAGCCCAGACATAACGGTAGATGTGACCGTGAAGTTGGACAATCACACCATCCAGTCTACCAGCCAATGCTCTCGGACCGTCGTGCGCCATCCAACGGCAACCGGCCCGGTAGTAATTGTCGGTGGGAGCTGGTGGTACTGGTCGGGTGCAAGTGGCAAGCCATCCGCCAGCCCGTGTGGCTCGCACGGCTTGGCGGCAACTACAAAAACCAGCGGTGGGAAACGGCCAGTCAAGATTTGCATCTCGATCGGAGGAGGAGGGTTTCAAGTTCAATGGAAAAATTCAATGTCAGCAATCCGTGCGATCCGTGTGTTCCGTTTGCTATTTTTCTTCTCTCGTGTAAGCCACGCGTACGTATACGATATGTGCTTGTGCATGCGTGCATGTGTGGTGTCGTGTGCCTCTTGGCGCCCGGTGGCACTATTTCACAGTTAGTTTCACGGTGCACGGCCACGGTGCAAAGCTGAAGCCCCAGACGTCTGGCGGTGTTCAGTTACTTCCTGCTTCGAGCACCAGGCAGTGGACCGGGCCGTGCAATTCAACCTGTAATTACAATAAACCAACATGTGTTGCTCCTACGATCTAAGGAGTGTAATGTGTGGCACATGAGGAAGTGAGAATCGAGCATTTTCTTACTATTAAACGAACTTATGAAACATTTACCAAAATAATGATTGGATAAAGTTTGATTATGATTAAGACCACTAGATGAAATTGAAAAATTCGTTCACTCAGGTGGATTAATGATATACTCGTTTTTGAAGCCTCAATGTTTATTCGCTTTACTCGTTCCATTGCTTAAATTTGGAACTTTTTCTCTTGGTTTTATTGTATATTTTGTTACGAGATGTCTTGCCTGATTTGCTGTGTATTTATATTGCATGGTACACTCAGAAATAGCATGGCACAAAACAAATGTATCCAAAGCTAAAGTCTATCTTCTGTGCACAATTCAGGAAATTAAATATATAAAGTGGGTTGTTGTGCATGCTTTAAGAAGAACAAGTGAGACACGCTTTAGTGGTATGCATTGAAGTTCATTGAATATGAAATAATTGGATCAAGATTATTATCAACCAATCGGTAGGTCATATGCCTCACGTAGTTTTACTAATCCCTGCACTAGCACGCTACCTGCCATTTAATGAACCTTCTAGTGACACGCGACGTCACCGAAGAAACTTTCAGCATCAGTTTGAATCCACGTTCGGCTGCAATCTGTGAGTTTGCAAGATAGTTAGTAGTAGGGAGAAGATAAAAATTGAACCTTCAGTGTCATGAAAGCATGCCTAACGCAAGAATACATCGACACATCGGAAGCAGTCGATTTCTCGAATCGGATAAGCTAGAGTCTGTAGTATAACTCCATTAAAGATGATCTACGTAGAACTACATCGAATCTAGTCGAACTATATCCGTTAAACAATGTATATGGCCTCTTGAAAAGAGTGTAAATGGATTTTATGGAAACTTATCGCTTCCTCCAACGATTATATTGGAATTGTTTACGAAATCTTTAGCTGCTCTGCTTCAAGCATTAGGTCATTACACTCGCCCCCTCGATCGATGCTGCCACACGGAACGCCGCGCGATTCGCTGGAAAAGGTACCGTTGAGCCAATTAATTTTCCTCGCGTACCGTCGTTCAGTTCCGTAAACACGCAAGAAACCTACCGATCTCGATCACTCCGACACTAAATTGCGTCTCTAGTGACACTCAACGGCGAAATGGAGCCGACATCAAACCCCAACCTTGTAAGCGTTCGCTAGCCCTTGCCCTTTGCTGGACCGTTTTGTCGACCCGGTCAGTCAACCACAGCTGGCTCGAGGAGTGTCAAACGAAGGGCTGATTTACTTGATCAGCACAACCGCAAAACTAAGGCGTTTCTGAAGACTTTATCGATGGTTTTGAAAAATTTGGTAATATGAAGTATTTATTTTCATTTTTTTACTGAAAATATTTTGTTTTACATTTTACTTACCCTAGCTTGAAGCGATAAACAAAGCCCGAAAAAATCAATGCGTCGTTTTAATGCAATACAAAACATATTCAGGGTCTTCTATCAGCGAACAGTTTTTTTGCAATTTCAGTAATCATTGAATATGGGGTATTTTAAAAAATAAAATCTATAACCTTGAATCAAACAAAGTGACAAAAAAAATGCTATTTTTATGATCATTATACATCGAAAAATTTGATGTGATCCTTTAATTATAATGACGACACTATTTTTTAATAATTTTGTAGTGCAGTGAAAAGTTATGGAAACCGGCCCATTTTTATGCTTGGTTTGAACAATTGCAAAAACAAAATGTTATTATTGCGTTTATGATCGAAACTATATTTAACGTGACTGAATGTCCCTTCAATTTAAAACAGTGAATGTATTATAGAAATAATACGAATTGAGAATTCATCGCGTTTTATTATCTGTAGCTTTTCCACAATAAAACATTTAAAAGAGGATGTTGTTTTTCTCGACCTTCCTTTTATAATCAACTTAATTAAAGGATCAATCGTGATCAATGTTACATTTTCCTGTATATTATTTAGTTACACTAAATCTTGTATCTGATTCATGAACGTACTTCTACCTACTATGAATGTTTACAAATAACTCCTGTTTGTATGCTGTCGATCTGTCGTAATTAACAACGTAAATATCTTCACAAGCCTTTAAACATTGCCAACCAAGCAAAGGTGAGAAGTCGAAGTCTTCACGGGCCAAGAATTTATTGTTAATTCTAGCTGCAAAGTGCCAGCATGCGTTTATTTTTACCTGTTTGGTTGGTGGCCTCGTAGCGAAGTGAGCCTTATTTTCCCGCTTTTCCTCTGCTATATGAGGCCTCCCCTGTTATGAACCATTCTTTGCTGGTTGTTTAGGTGGCACAGGTGCTTAGCTGGCCCAACCAATGCCCATTTATGGGCATTGCGCTTGTTGCTTCCCATCGGAAAATCACCTGACCAAACCATTCTTGGGTCGGACAAGCCTCTCGCGGTGGAGTCCCTAATCCGCGTCGCCCGTTGTGCAATCACACTGCATGAGTTGGCGAAGTGGTTTGGCGTGTGCCTACGTTCTCGTCCGATTGGTCCAGGTGACGATCAGGCCACTCCGGCAGGAGAAGCCGTAGAAAAGGGTCTTCGTCCTCGTTTCCCGTGGCACCTGCTGGACTCGGAAGGTTAAGTTATTTTTGCATAATGACTCCGTGGATGGCATTCATTTTTTACCGATTGCCTGGCCGTTATTGATTTGCCGTCGTGTCATCTGAAGAGAATTTCACTGCCACGCGTTCATGCAATCCTCTCGGTGATAAGAAAATATCTGATCGAAAGATGGCATTAGTTTTTGTGTCCAAGACGTTTCTAGATACGTTTCGCGCCTACAAAATATCCGTACACATGACACAAACATTTTGTTTTGATCCTTACATAAGCCATTTGATCTATAATCACCTTGGTAACAGCGGTTAAAACGAACGAATGTATTTATGTATTAATTCTACTGCCTAACATCGATAGAAATGTAAAAAATTTGTAAATATATTTGGAATTATATTCGAATGGGTTGAGAATACAAAAATATTTGTTAAATTATGCAAAAACTATATTTGAAAACGTGGACAAGATTGCTTCGTTAGATCTTTACTATCTACTTATTTATGCAAAGACAAACTGGAAAATTATTACGAGAAACTCATTTTCCAATAATTTATATTTTTGTGCTGGAAAAAATGTCCCAAATACTTATTTCTCTATAATAAAAGTAATACAGATGAATGGAAATAATAAAAGAATAAAAAAAGAAAAGTAATACAGATTATAAAACATAAAAAAAACGTTCTACACAAGTAGAAATAATTATTTTATCTGAGAAAGCATAGCATTGCAGGATAAATTATAACATGAAATCCAAACATTTGTTTTATTCTGCTTGAATGTTAACCATGATCATTTTATTGAAATAAATAGTTTTTTACTATACAGTTTCAAGCTATGCTTGTATACAAAGCAACAGCCGTACAGCAGGATATTCGAACATTTTATATAGAAAATGTAAATAGGAAAGGGTAAGTAAAATATGAACAACTCAAACAAAAAAAAATTGGAGAAAAGAATGACAAATTGTTTGTGCAGTAATCTAGCATGAGCTCCGGTATTATTGGAGTTTATCTCTCTTAGGGCATAAACATTCCATTGTACTAATTCCTAAAAATGCTACTAAATATGGATACGGGTCACCAACGTCAGTGAACGATGACAGATGCAGCGACAATGAAGCGTAAAAATCATGTCGACCACACCACGCACCCCTTGGAGCTCCCAAGTTTTCTGCGATGTTGAACCGTAAGCAACCAAAAATAACTCGTTTGGGGGGAAAAATGATAACGTACAAGCTTCTTCGTTTTCAATGTACGTGCCGATACCACCGGTTCCGGTGGTCAGCCAACCGGAAGGAGCCAAACTTCACCAGTCAGCCGGGAGAAAATAAGTCAAACTTTCTATCGTTTCCCGAACGCGATCATTCCGGCACGTTCCGTACCGCCCAAGTGGACGTCGGATTCGGGTTTCTTTGCCCCGGCCCCTAACTTGGCTGGCTCGAGAAAAGTCAGCTGAGCGAGCATATGAGTTTCCCATTCCACCCTTTCAGGTGGAACACGCTAGGTTTTCCTACTCTTGTTTTCTTCAGTGGCGAAACAAAAACGGTATGGCGATGAAATAAAATCTACGGGGTCAATGGCATCGGCACCGGGTGGTCATAAAAATTCAGACAACGTGGAACCACCCCGTTCCCCCGGTTCGACAGCTGAATGTGGTGGAAATGTACACGTCCCTCCCCGTTGGGAAGTTTTTAGTGATTTGCTGTGTTTTTCCTTGCACCGTAATCTACAATTTTCGCCGGCGTTTGTATACCTTTTTCCCCATCTTAATTTTAGGTATTTCATAGTTTTATTTAGCACACCGCAAAGCCACTGTGGAGTCGATTTGACTTAAGCCCAATTAATCCAATTCATTTACCCGTGAGTTTGTGGTGAAGGCTCTATGTGGTGGAGCTGTGCTTTATGGTGGAAAATAGACAACGGTGCAAATCGCGGCTAGCTGCAACGAACGAGCAGGGTTTGCGAAATTTGATGTATCTTTTTCATTGAACGAAACACTTTTTTCGCTGCACAACGTTGGAACATTTGAAGTTTTTCTTTTGACGAAGGCTTACCGGTAAAAAGGGCTCGCGGCAAGTGCGACTTGACCGTTCGCTTCTCTAAACCGAGGAAACACGTGGAAGGAATTATTGGTGGTAATTGGAAAACCGAGCAAACAACGGCAACACTCTTTCACTTCAACCAGGTCGGATGTGTTTGGGTGTGTGAGAAGAAAATGATTAAACTGTAACAGAAAGCAAACATTAAGAATGATTAGACTAGCAAGAAAATAAAAGAAGCAACATGAGTACAATTAAATATAATAACGAGTTTGAACAGCGTATACTTATCATTCACTCACCACCTCTACGGCGTGGGTCCGAATCCTAATCGAGACCGGGCCTTCCCCTGTACGAGAGAACTGGCTATCCACGTGCACATAGGGTAAAAGTCTCGTAAGCCCTCAACGGGCTGGCATGACCAACAAGGTCGTTTACGCCAAGAAGAAGAAGAAGAAGTAAAGTATAAAAGTCTCTCGAGAAAATAAGTAAAGGATAAAGGGCAGCCCAAACACTTAATAACAAGAAAGGAAAAAAGATAAAGCGTACTTTCATCGATTTTAAATTGCAATAGTAGTTTATAAATACGACTCCGATGCTTCAAACGCCCAGAAACATGTTCGATTCATAGTTGTGCCTGTTTGTATGAAGTTTATCATGAATAAAAGATAACTTTCAAACGTTCATAGAAAGTTGTTTTGATAGTTCGTAAACAATCGATATGCCGCAGTGAACCGAAAAACATGATACTTTGAGTGTGCATGTAAACAACTTACATGAAACGGAACCAGCTTACAGCAAACCACAAAATGTCGGTTTGTTTATGCCCTGACTTGTTTACGTGACTTTTTTTTACTTTACGAAATTTTTAGAACCGAATAACAAGAGAGCTGCCAGAAACCAAAAAGAGATAGCAAACCAATCGGTTTCTCGCAATCAAAAGGTAACAACTTTGTACACCTGCTTCACATCCCTCCCCTTCCCCCCTTCCCACAGCTACCACCAACGGGCGACGCTGGACCAAGGTGAGTCACGTTCTGCCGAAAATTTAAGGGAAAAATAAAAACATCCCCTAATGCCAACTAACCTCGACGGTTCCATGGTCAAAAGCGGGCGCACATTCGCTGTACAACGCGGACACTACCAGCACAACACTTCCTGCTGCGCCATAGATCTGGGAAGATCCGCTCGCAACAGTTCCATCACCGCCGAATTCCTAATCACATACACACGCGTACACACGCACACCCTCCGGCGTCGGGTTCTTCCGTAAACAGCTGATTACGGCGTTCCGGACACGTGGGAGCACCGTGGACGACGATGAATTGTAGTAAACAAAAACAACAATCCCTTCCTACCACGCATATCGGGTGGAAATCAGCTGTCACAACGACTTTGGGGAGATTCCCATTCTACCGGTCTAAACCGGTAACGCGGTTTGAAGAACGGGTTCCAAATTTGTGTCAGTCTATTTATAGAATTCATTAGTGAAGCAATGTATTCTGCCCAGGGCTATACCTCATTAGATAATATGTGGAAGTGTTGTGTTTAGGCTGTAATTCAGGGTTAAACAATAGTAAATACAAAATGAAATATAATAAGGAAACATGGGTAAAACATGGGATGTGAAAATCAAACACATTGACCTAAATGAATTAATGAAGCTTATAGTATATTTTAAAGTTTCATAGTAGTTCTTGAACACATTTGTAAATAAACCACTGTACGATTGCTGCCAAATGAACCGCATGACGGTACGGAGCTGTTCAAATTACATTTTTTTTTTATTTAAGGGCGATGGAACCTCAATCAATAATTTTCTAATCAAATAGAAATTTATAAAAAAAAATAGGAATTAATAAATAATTTATAAATAACATCATGGCAAAAAGTCACTAAGCAAAAGATTTGCATTGCGTAATCAAAGAATAATTCGTCCAGTAACCCGGCGCCATTTTGTCGGTCAAGGTCACATCCGGTGGAGAGGGACACATATTTCAATATTTTTCATCCGCCATTTATTTTCGTGTTTGTTGTCCGATTTTGAACAAGGTGTTAAGTGGCACTCGGGCACAGCAGTTCCGACTACCAGAGCCAAGTTGTTTGGTCTTCGACTGAATCTAAGATTCTTCGCGTAGCTCTTCCGAAGACTCATATGATTGCGGATAATCGTGAAGCTTAGCATCACTGAATCGGCTTTATAGCTTACGTGTTGTTCCAGTTACCCTGTCACGATCTGTCACCGTTCGCATTTGTGAATGTCGAGGACGATTGTCGGTCACTTATGCACTATTGATTGATTGCTATGTACGGCCGGTTGTCAGTCTGATCAAACATAAGCGTTTTCTAGAACCCTTGTCTTTTTAAACATTTTGATGAAACATGATTAAATACTAAATAGATAAAATATTAAATAAATTGAATATAATTTATCTTCACATAAAATACATACAAATAATTTTGATTATATTCGCTCGTGGTGTAAGTTTGTACATCTTCATCTGAATACATTCCCATTCTGTCGATAGGTAACCGCGACAGGCAATTGGAAGACCTTCCGTAAAAATCTGTTGATGCAACTATCTAACATATGCATCGGCTGCCGACAAGGTCCAACGGAAGCTAGAAAACAGAAGTTTTTTTGTTACGAATCTCGTTTATGTTTTATCGCGATTGAACATATCGAAAGCAGACGGCAGGGTTTTGGACAAAAAACAACAAGAACTTCAGTTTTTAGACATTACATGCAGGTTATACCTCAATTTTAATTAAATTATTATTTATTGAAGGCTGTTTTACAACAGTTTTGTAATTAATTTTACATTACATTATTTTATAGAATCAAACAACTTTCATAAAAGGCAAATCTATCCGGTTTCTGATGCATTTTCCCGTCACATATTGGAGGTAAAGTGTGACAAGATACCCCGGTGGGGTGAATACACCGGCACCTTTTGAGCTGAATTAAGTTATTTAGAATAAAAAATGACGTTATAGAATATGGTTATTGGCGTGTACAGTTTTTCCTATCTGAATTTCATAACATTACAGTAAGTTTCAACAGAAAAAACTACAAATTTCGTCTAAAATAACTGAATGAAAGTTTAAGTTATAAAAAAATTTCAATCAAGCAGATAATCATTACGTACCTCAACATAGTACTTAACGAATACTAAACAGAATAATGTAATTATTGTTGTGGAGACAAAAAAAAACATCCTCAACATGAGGCAATATACACCGGGTTATGTAAGGCAGAATGCACTGCTGTAAGTGTTAGGCAAATTATTAAAGTTTATTCAGTATGGCACTGTTCTAACTAAATTAATTGGAGGATGCAAAGACATGTTTATGGGTTAGAAACACGTTTAAATAAATTTCTTGACGCAGAGTTGTGATGGAGTTACAAATATACCAAAAATATATAATCAAGACAAATAGTTCTATTTAAATAATTATGTGCCCCACAATCTGGTCCATTTTGACCCACAAATCTTCGTGTAGATAACAATGTAAAGTTTTGATATTATGTTATCAATGTTTGGCAGTTGAAGAGAGTTTAAAGGATGTATTTATTTAAATTTTTGTTCTATTAATGGTCTGCTACAAATTATTGTTTCCGCTTAGGTGGAGCATTTTTCCTCACATTACCTTAATATTATTCATCTATCAACGTGAACCGCGCACTTATGTCACCCTTTAGCACCACACGTGAACAACCCCGTCAGCAAGCAAGGTCATCAGGGAGTCCCGTGAGGAACCTAACCGATTAGGGCATGTGAGAAATAGGGTGGGGAACAACACAGCATGTGTTAGTTGTCATTAGCAGCTACGACAATCTCATAGGTACCTACGTTCGGTGCCAACCCGAGGAACGAGCCCATTCGAACCCAGCACCGTGTTAGTGTGGTGTACATGGAGTGGATTTTATCATCATCGTAAAAATGATACCCTCTAACTGAACTCTAGGGCGAGCGGTAAATTTTCGAATCACGGCTGTTCGTTATCAGCGTTTAATTGTATCGCTGAAAGCAGTGTGATTGTGACTCCAAGTTTGAAGAAATGAATCTCTACGATGCGTTTAGACTGGTAAACACTATTATAAAGACCTATCGTGACACCACTTTTAATTTTGAAAGGCTGGATCACAAAGCATTTCTCTCGTAGAAAAAGTGCACTTAAACAAAGCGTAGTCTGCAAGAATTATCCCTGACCTAAAGACACACACAATGGCGAGCCAGAAGAGTGCCTCCATCTCACACGTCAAATCGTTGCGAGGAGTGCGAATATTTGCAAACATTCCACAGTGTAAGTGGCGGCCGCCAGAAATGTCAAGCGCACCGGAGACACACCCGGCCGTCCCGTCGCGAAACTTCGCGGAACCTCCTGAGACCTTAGAAACCATCTGTCGCGCAGGGTGAGCGTGTGATTTACGATGGGCAGTAACATACACTGACTTCTCAAACCATTCCATTCTTCTTCCCCGGCACGGTGCCGAATGATAGTGTGAGTCGTGCTGGTAACGTGCCGTGAAAGGACATGGCATCGAGCCGTTAGCCATGGAAATCGATGTCATGGTGCATTAGACGCAGGACATCCCATTCCATCGTCAACCAACGAAATGATATATTTGGCAGGGCTCTAGGTGCACCCGAGGAAGTACCAGTACGTACTACTCTTGAAAGATACAGTAACCAAGTACTGTATCATCGTCTATACTGTTTATACGTGGATGGAACTATCTATTTCATGTGAACCCTTTACAGACACTGACCATGACATTGATCGTAAGAGATTAGGAATAAATCACCCAACGAACCTAGGGCACTTCCAGTGGCTGCCAGAACCCATTACTGTCTATTCCGTATGATGAGGACAGTGCACCACCATAGAACACCTGATGCGTGAGCACGGTGTGCATTGACCTTGTCGGAGTGTCAGTAGAACTACGGATAAAGAGACGAGAAGTAGAACACTTTTGGTAGAATTAGTTTGGAGGAACTTCTTACTCAGAGTGGTTCTTGATCTGTATATGTGTTTCCCAAAAGTCCGAATCCATTAGTTTCCTCGCCGGTAACTTTGTGCTCTTCTCTTCGTTGTACTTCCGGAGTGTTCTCAAAAGCGCCTTAAAAAGTCGTTCCTCAACTAAATGGTGATCTAACGCTACAGCTGCTACTTAACTGGTGATCGTGCTTTCGGTGGCTGACCAGCACAAAACCCCTCTTGAGGCACCGCTGTGGCTACTTCCTACTTCCCAGTCGCCTGCCACTTATTCTAGCTACGATCGCGCGAAGGTTCAAGGGCAACAGGCCGTCGAAACGAACGAGCGATTTATGCTAAAAAAGCTCGCGTGGATAACTTCAGGCTTCCTCGGTTGGTGTTCGTTGCTGACTACCGTTGGGGACGTTCAACTCGTCGCTCCGTGCCAGGGCTACAGCGGGTGACTTATCTGCTAGAACCGACGCCTCCAAACACGAGGTTGAGTTCTCGCGTGCCAGATTAGGCTCACATCTCGATGCTTCCCATAGTCCGTTCACAGTCTCTACAGAGAGGAAGCTTCCGAGAGCGCAGGCTATAATCGCATTCGCACCGGGTTGAATGACAACATCTCATCTCGCCACGTCGCCGGCCTGTCTCGTAACCTTCTCTCGATCGCCACAACGATCCACAGCTTCCACTCCCTTTCTGGTGCTTTCGAGACTTATTCACGCCTGACCAATGTTGTGCGACTCAGTCAAAACCTTGAACTTCTAAACGTTTGTTTCTTCATCTAGACGATGTTTCACTGAACGGGGTACCACGATATAGAGCAAAGTGTCTGCTTGAGTCTGAGTTCTTGAACGACACCTTTCAGCAAATATTTGTCTATTCATTAGTTCTCGAACAGATTCGTTTTAATGACACATGGCAACTAGCGCCACAAGTGACATCACATTAATAATATTCCTCTGCGATTGATCAACGAGCTGAAGGATGTTTAACAGTTTTATCATAAACACAACACGTGTTAGCATTAAGGCTACATTTTAATCGAACGGTATATAAATTATTATACATGCTTCAATTTGAATGATTTATTAAGATCATTTACTGAGCTGATTTACAAATGATAAATTTTGTTTGATTTAAATGTACAGCTTTAATAATTGATCTCCTTGTTTAATGTACGAGGGAACTATAAATTTTGTAGCTAAATCACCAGAACATGTTTAATCATATTTATAAATTACATTTAATATTTTTTATTCTTTAGGAGGTCCGCGACAGCCGAGCGGTAGCGCCGGTTATAAAATCGGCCCATGTGCGCCGAGGCTTACCACCTCGACGGCGTGTGTTCGAATCCCAACCGAGACCGGACCCTCCCCTGTACGAGAGGACTGAGTATCCACGTACACATAGGGTAAAAGTCTCGTAAGCCCTTAACGGGGCAGGCATGATCAACTGGATAGTTACGCCAAGAAGAAGAAGAAGAAGAAACTTTCAATATCATTCAGTCAACTTTGATGGTATTTTATGAGCGATTGCGATTCTTGATTTAACTTTACCCAAATGAAGGTGACTGAAGTCACTCACATACACCAACAATAAGTATCCTTACAAGGCTGAGAAAAAATGTTATAAGCCTAATGACGCTGTAGCAGCTCATCATATCACTTTCGAATACTGTAGTTTGCCCGTCTAGTTTGCCCCTTCTTACGTTAGCAAGCACAAACCATTACTAATTTGCCACCGGGGGGTAGAACGTTATCGCCGCAAGGACACCTGTGAAGCTCACACAGAGATATGGCACAAGGTTACCTCGTACGGAACCCACAACGGACTTCACCGAATTCTACCCCTTCACACTTGCGTAAGTCCCAACCCCGCTCCAACCGGATTGCGGTGTGTGTCCAACGCAACTCGCACAGTGTTGCCAGCTCGTTTTGCAAGCGACGACGTAAGCAAGTGCAAGTGCAAGGTGCTTCGAAATTATTTATTTATGTCACTAATGCTGTCATCAAATGGCAATTACCGTCACCTACCGACTCACCCACCGCGCACTCATGGCTTCCACCCTTGATTCGTCCTCCGATCGGAATTAAGATCGAGGCGGCGCGCTTGTAGACGGGGTGCATCTCATTTGCAATTTGTGACACACACGCGTCGCATCGCGCACAAACGTATAGGAAGCCCTCCACGCCAGATCGTAGGTCTCGAAGTCATTCCGAAGCCATCACGACGGATTTCCGAGCAAACAATGTGAAGAAATCATCACAAGGGCCAAACGCGGGGTAAATATTTACTTATGCGTTGCTCTGCGGAAACGACGGAAGAATCGCTCTGTAGCGAATGTCAAAAGGGGTGGCTTGCCGCGGGCGGGAAAGTGAATGGCCGCGAGGAGCGAGTAGGCCACGCTGCGTCGATCAGTGTTGGCACGAAATGCAAATAAATCATCATCCGGCCACATGTGGCGGCGCAGCATACGAAGAGCGCCGTCTATGTCGGCACTTTTGGCGCTGAACGAGGCGTTCCGGGTGGAGGTTGTGCCTGGTCACAACGACGACAGCCGGCTCTTCATCGTGGCCACAATCGATTTGCAAACTAATTCGAGCGTGAACCATAAATGAGAGGAGTCGGAGGTCGAGCGCGAGACCACCAGGCAAGATCACTTCACCTGCTAAACGTTGTACGAGTGGTGCAGTTAGGAAGCAATCACATAATTAAAGTTGTATGTGTAGATTTTTTTGACGTTTCTTATTTTAAATGACCATCTCATAGACGGAATGATAACACAATGGCAAACAATTTAAACGAAGAAACACAAAACTTATTTCATGTCTTGCAAAGAACTTCCAAAATTATTTTAGATTTTTCAAACCCGCTGAAGATTGAAACATTATAAAACTTCTATATAATTTGCAGACTAAAACAGTAAAGAAACCAATGGATTTGCCTTTCGCTGTAGTGCTTTGTTTTTTTCACTATTCCATGGGCACGCTGCGCTAAAAGCTGTTGCAGTTGCAGTAGTGGTTGTATTTAAAATGTTTTTAAATTGTTATAAGAGCATTTATTGCTTCATTCTATTTCATAAGTTTTTACTTCAAACTGAATTATTTCAAACTATCGAATAAATTAATACAATCTACATAAAACGTTCAAGATGGAGAGTGCAAAAAGAAAAATGATTTTAAGTACTACGTAAACATCTACAAAAGTTTGTAAATTTTATTGGTTATTGTTGTAAATCGATGTCGAAGGCGAATGTTTACAAAGTAAAGTTATGTGTTAATATAATTTAATTTCCGGAGAGAGTAAGAATCACGATGGATATTCTGTGAACAAAGGATGCACTCTATAGCATGCGCCAGCATCTGGCGCGTCGTTCCGATGTTGTACCGACTCACTTTATCCCCTCCTTTCGCTTCATTAAACTTCCCTGAAGGGCCTTCAAATATTCCTTCCCCACGAGGGTCGGTATGACTGATTCGCTGGTTTTCATTTAATGTTTCTATAAATAAATAAATACTTTCATCATTCACGCGCGGAACTCAACCCACGCGCCCTCTTACTCCCTCCTCCGACGAAGGACTCGATTGCGGTCAAGTGTGCCCGCGCCCCCTCCGCCTCCATCTGCCCCACCGCGGCGAGAAATGCAACGGCGACAACGCCGAACGGCATAATCAACACGTCAAAACCGACCGCGTTTGCCTTTCCGACGCGCATCCACGATGCACCTTACGCACCACCCATCGTTGATGGTGCATCGGACCCGATGTACTTGGCCGGTTCCGTCGCGCATGCCACCGATTCCGGCCGTCCTCGAGCTCCGGCCCCTCGTCGGCCCTGTGGGATCGGAATGTGCGACATTGATTGGTGGAGGTTTTTCCTGGAGTGTCCCCACGCACACTGGGCCATCGCCCTTTTCCACACTCGTCCCTGCCGACCCGGAGTGGATAGCACATTCTAGTGCGCTTTCTCACTCTCACACACCGCTCTCTGTCTCCACCGGAAGTGATTTAAACCCACAAACGATTCGATCAGAACGGGGTCACTCGATGCACGCGGCGGGTGTTTGCGGCGATCAGATTTAAACTATCGGAAGTGCGATGCTTTGACAGCCGGGGCGCGGAAGCACGTGACCGCCGTTCACTATCGTGCCATTTTGGTTTTGTTTTGTTTTTTTCCTTCGCGCCACCGTCTCTATTTCTCCCCGCCAACCGGCGCCGGCCACCGCGTTGGTACTCTTGAACTTGGCACATGCGTGCGTGACTGGCTTTACAAATGGCGCGGTGCGGTGCAACGAATGAGCGTTAACCTTTTCTGATGAAGGCTCGGCCCGGACATGAAGCGGGCAGCTGGCTGGCTGGCATGTCGAGGGAAGAAAGAAACCCATCTAATTCCCCGTGCGCACACGCACCGGCAGCATGGTTCATATTTTATGGACGCCATTCGCGAACGCTTTGGTGACTAATGGATTAGCCCACGGAGCCACTGTGAGATAATACTGCACCACGCGAGCCTTGGCCGTGGCCCAAGGTTGCCCGAATGGTTTATTTATGCGATCCCATGATTTAGTGGTTCCCCTCGCTGCGATCGCTTTCGTCGACCGCACCTGACATTTGAACCGCCGAGCGGCGCCCGGTTCGCGACCGGCAAAACCGGATGTGTGGAGAGCCACGAACGTGAAACGCACGGCTAAATGATCTAGAATCAGCGCCCCATCAGCAATGATGATGGCCATTGCCGTTGGCGTCGGTACGATAGTTAACGTCATCTATGTCGGTTTACCAGAACCGATCGGGTCGGGGCAATCGTTTATCCGAGCAATCAAATCGAGCCCGCTTTCGGGCGACATTGCATCGGACGGGCTAAGGACAGATACTGTCGCATTCAATTAGGCACACATGTATGGCCATTTCAACCACCACGTCATCTAAAAATGTGTTTCATGGGATGCAGAATGGGGAGTTTTACAAAAAATTTTTTACTTAACCATCAGCTAATTTTAAAAAAATCGGGTGATGAGACAGTACAGTTTTGATAATTTATTTATTAGTAATAAATTCATATTTTCTTATAAAATGATTACAAAACCAATCTAATCAAATAAAAACAATGTTTCATGTATTGTAACAATGTTTGTTGTTGAATTTATGTATTTCCTTGCCCACACATAAACGTGGCGTTGAAGGCTATTGGGTTACGAAAAAAAAGTATTTAGTTAGCATTCTTTTATTGCAATATCTAGTTGTTTATCAATGCTTATTTTTAGACAACTACAAAATTATGAATAATCTATTGCAATGACTTGAATATCTACAGCTTTATATTTTTATACTCTAAATGTAAAAAAAAGAGTACTTATCTAAATACAATACCCCTTACGGCACAGATACTATTAACAACTGTAAAAAGGAAATATGCAGAGCCTGAGCAGATATAAAGAAGCAGGTAAAAAAAAATATTCATATTTGAATCCTGAATATTGATCGTTAAGATATCATATATATAGATATCTTTTCATATCACAGTTTTATATAAACGTTACAATTAGTTTTATAATTATTCTCCTTGCAATTTATTTTTGTCTGTCATTTTTGTTCTGAAAAGATGATCGATGCAAGCACGGAATTCAATCGAATTATTTCGACCTACAGAAATGCATAGTTTATACTACAAATGCTCAAGGATTTATTTGACGAGACATGTATGAAATTTGGCAGTTCAATTCGATCGGATTAATTCGATCACAGTTCGTGCTAAGGTTAGCTATGGTGATATTCCATATTGTGATGGAAGAAATCAAACATACAATTCTCACTCCCGACGCGAATGTATTATTTCAATAAACCAAATAAACAATTTATGGGAAATTGCTCGTCTCTCGAACCTGTTTTGACTTGATCTACATTTGGCAACTTCCATTGAGCGAAGGAGGTTCGGACGGCAATCGAATCTCTACCCGATCACCTAAGTAAGCATATTGGCAGACAACAAGAATTCTACGACTTCAAATGCCAAGGATTTTAGTCTCATGAAAAAAATATGCGTCATGCTAGTACCAATACAAACACGAACGAGAAAGGCCGACCGGTCCGGAAAGGGATTCAGCGAGGTATGAAAAAATCCCCAAAAGTGGTCCTCGGAGAGGTTCCCGCTTCCTTTCGCTTTTGTTGGAAGGGTTCCTAAACGGCCGGCGCTTCTACATCAACGTTCCGAGCTGGTTTACCTTTGTCTGAAGCCCTTCTGAGGAATCACGTGCCACTTGAGCAAATTGCAAAATCTGGTCCTTCTCTCAGCCAGGATCGGGCCAGTTATCGAGCCAGTCGGTCAATCGACAGCGCACACCAGTGCGGGTTCAAGATCACCAACCTCAGGGCAGAATAATACCGAATACGTGTACGGAATTTTCATTTCGTTCACGTAATACCATTCGCTCGCGGGTTGGCTGGTTTCGTGACCAGAAAGCTCTCATGCGACAATTCACCGCTGTATGGGCAGTGCGGAACAACAACAAAATACGATGTCGAGGATGTCAAGCAGGCTTCATGGGAGCCCTAGTGCCAATCCATTCGACGTGATCGAACGACGCACTGCTCCTTCCAACACTGTGTGAACGAGGAACGAGCGAAGAGTAAAAGAGCTCTATAAGGAGTTATCGAAGGTCAGTGTGTCAATTCACTTGACTGCAATCGGTATCCCTTGTTGTCTGGCGGTGGTGGTTATGTGATCGGCGAAGAATTGAAGGATGTCCAATCCTTAAACTCCCTAGGGAGGTGAGCTTCATTAGATCGACAACGTGGTCCAAACCAAACAAATAGAAATATTCTGTAAGCAAGTTGGAACTTATTTATAGAACCTCAAAGCGCTATAAGCACCTCATTCAATTTCAATAAATAAGTCAAACATTATTACATAGAATTCTCACAGTAAAATCCGCGCCGTAGTCTATGTACGTGAGACAAGCTAGAGTGAGACGTACAAAGCCCTACGACGAGACACAACCCCTTCCATTTTGTCCAGAACGGTCCATAGAGGAGTGACACTGAAAGCAATCACTTCACCTAGCTGACCCTGGAAAGTTCAGTGAGCCTTTTTGGAAGCTACGCGGCCATTGAAGGTGCCGCTTGGTTTTACCGGCTCAGAAAAAAAAACTTTTTTATTGTAATCATTGTTGCCATTTACAAACTTTTTCCGCACTTAGTAGTGTTGTTGTGGAACAACAACGTTGGCCTTCTCCAGCATCCGACGAGCTTTAGTTTGATTAATACTAGTTGGAAGTTAAATTATTAAAGATTTACTATAAATAAGCAATATTTTATTTAGAAAATAGATTGATTCATTTATAAAATATACCTTTGAAATCATTACTAATAAGACAACTACATAACTGGGAATTATTGTTGTGTTCTATAAATTTGTGGATCCCGGTTGAAAAAACTTCATATAACAGATCAAAACCACTTGAAAATGAGATCGAAATCGATCCGTCCAAAACATGACCTCCTATCATACTCAGTGCAATAAAGTAGGATAGAATACTGTGAGAAATGAAACCAGATCTCAACGATTGACTTTGACCTTATGATTGGCAGAAAGTGAATGTTTTTCGAACGCTTTGGCTTGGCGCATTGTGTCATGAAATGGAGCACGTGAATAAACTGCCGTTGTTGTGAGGCGGTATGATGTCTGAATAATTTTCTAGGTTATTACCTTTCTATGTCCATGTTTTGGGGAGTAAGTAGAAGAACATTTTAAAACTACATTTCTAAGCTTCAAAATTATTTTATATAAGGAAGGAAAACCCTTACGACTTCAAAACATTGAAACCAACGCCACCATTTGGCGCGCCTTAAAGCCAGCATTACGCAATGTAAGCAAGAACGCTTCCATTCTTCCCCCAAAACCCATGCCTGCACGACAAATTGGATGTAAAACTATACCACTTTTCCCTTGGTGGGAATCAATCTGCTCCGATTACCATTCATTTCCGTACGCATTCGAGGCACGCCAGGTAGAACTACCTTCCTTGAAGCAGCATTACCAACCAGGGTGGGTTTACCTTCTGAGTTTGAAAAAGTGCTTCCTAAACACTGCCGACTAGAGAGTAAAAAGAACATGAATACCGGTAATAACGTACAGAAACCAGCCCACTTCATGACGAAAAAGTAGTAGCACCGCACGAAGTGTGCGTCATAGTTTACGTGGTCTGACTTTGCGGGGTTGCATCATACGTTACCTTCGCTGGCTAATTTAGTTATGAAGTAGTACACGAAAAACAACCGGACCTTCCTGCGATAACCGTTTGCTGGAGACCTTTTTTAAAGGAAACAAAAACAACGATCATTAGAAAGTTATTGTGCTTTTTTGACTCTATTCCAATAATGTGTTAAACAGATAAGAAAAAATCTTTTCATTTATATTTAATCAGCAATCTTGCACTCTTGTCCAAACAAATAAAATGAAAGGCACTTCAGTAACCTTCTTATTTGTGTGATCAATTTATAAGTCATAAAGTCTTAGTACGAATTGAAACAACTAACATGACAAAATGTTTACAATTCTAAGCACTTTGGTAGTAGCTGTGTTACCTCCAGCGAATTTCCCCAAGCCATGAGGGTCGGAGCGAGTTGGCAAAGACCTGCGCCATAACTCATCAGATGTATAAACAACAGACCCTGTTAGCGATACTTCATCCCACGGTGGCTTGCGGGATCTTAAATCTTTCCCTATCGATCATCGACACTAGCTGATCCTTGGAGGCGACCGTTTAAACGGCACACTAGACCCAGAGACCTACAAACCCGGAGAGCAGGTGTCTTCCATTCCATAATTGCTACTGAAACCTCCGGATGGTCCATTTTAGGAAGTACAGACATATCATTAGCTCGGTGTTAGACGCGAGACATGTCTGAAGTGTGCTTCCCATCCCTCACCGGCCTGCGGTGGAAGGAAGAGGGCGACAGCCATAAGTTTTGCAGAAAACGATGCGCAAAGCGATGCCTAAACGGTTTTAAGGCGTACCTTGGCGCCTCCTTCCTACCAACAATTGATTGCCGGACGATCGACGAGAAGTTGCGGTATGTTTTTACCTCGCGCACGACTTCTCGCTTCCAATTCAGCAGGATGAACGGGTAAGGGGAAGCGGCCGGCTGTTCGAATGTGGTTAATTTATGTAATCGACTATGCGACCTTTTCCTTCAACTTCCTAGGGTTCCGCAAAAGGCGCCTCCAGCTCGACTTCCGGTGTGCGCTACCTTGTCCACTGCCCAGAAGCGGGTATCCAGCACCTCGCAGTGGCTCACATGGGAAGATATTCAAATTAGTTGAGGTTACGAGATGATGATGTGCTTTTTTATATAGTAGATTTTTGTTTTGTTCTTCGTTCGACTCAATCCCTTCCGCCAAACTTCGATTTGTAGGTCACTGAGGCGCTTAGATATATACGTTTGTGTTTCGTTGACCAACACCTGCTGTTAGTTAGCCCTGGGAGGCACTACCAGCATGACGAGCCGACCCCCCCCCCAGCACTAACTTTTCGCAGGTTTTGGAAGGAAGTGGTCACTCGTGGCACGAGAGCATAATTTCATGGTTGCCAAAACCCCTCGAACGTCGCTAAGTCGAATCGATATGGAGCAGAACTCCCCGTAAAGTGCGGCTGCGTACGAGGCGGAATATGTAGCGGGGATAGTGCAGAACATGCAGCATTTTCGAATGTTGATTTCGAAGCCCGCGGGCAAGGTTAGCAGCTACCAACAACGGTACGCAAGTCGTGAGGTTTGATTCGGAGGAATCATAGAGCTACCCGAAACCTTTCGCGCTGGCAGTCGGCAGCCCGGACCCGTTGGCCATCGAAAGACGGCGGTCCGGAGGCTGGAAATTGATTGGCGACGATCATTCCTAGTCACCTCGCGCCTTTGCGATGGGAAGCGTACGATAAGAGTTCGGTTCGATAGTGATGATCTTAACACTCCCAAGAATTATTGACATTTTTCGGTGACATTGCCCACGGCACTCGCCCATTGGTGATTCGTTACGTAGGACGGTTTGAATCAGGGTGAGGCAAGCCATCTGAGCGTCTGACTTGCGGTAATAAAAATGGGACTCTCCATGATGCAAATTTCAGGGCCAACACTGTGCGCGAAATGTCTCGGTCAGGGACGTCGACGAACGCCGCATGTCTATTACTTCGATAATACATCCGGTGGAGAGGCCGACATTTTATTTCTTTCCTTAGATTTGCTGCTTTCAAAGTGCAGTTTGAATTGATCGTCAGTGGTTGGTGAAGGAAGCGTGTCGAAAGAAAACTATCACCTCAAACTTATGAGAAAACTCAATCCTTGAATTGAGTCACACTGTTGTCGATCATTTTTATGCTGGTTTTCGCAGTCAGGGGATTTCTAAATACCAACGGAAATTCCGTCGTAGAATGGTTCAACATTAGGGGGAAATACGCATAACATCAACTGCCTGCCATTGAATGGTCAACAGCCTTGTTGAGGGTAGGTTCGTTCAACCCAATCATAAGCTGTGATCAATTTTAAGGATAGTCATTTATGCTTTGCTTTGCTTCAATTTGAGATCCAAATTAGATATTTAACATGCTTTAAATATTTTTTATTCAAAAAACTTCTAAAATTCTCGATAAGCAAGCGCACACTTATAAAACGTAGAAATAAATGCATAGAGCACCGGGTATTTAAATTAACTTCTGGTACTTCTTCTTCGATCCCCTAAAAATAATTCATTTTAAAATATATCCACATTGTTGTACTAAATATAAATATTATATTGGAACCACATTTGTAGGAAAAAACTTATATTCAAAATGTATGTTTCATTCTGTTTAATAAAACTAGTTAGAACTATAACATGAAAATATGTAGACGAATAAATTATGAAAATATTTACTACACTACGTTTCGTTGACAGTAAAAGTTACAGATCTATGAAAAACAGATTTATTTCAGGATTAAACATAATGTTGATCTTATTTAATTTGATCTAGTATTAAAGAACATTGATATTCCATAAATTATTCCAAAAATGTTTAATATCACAACCAGTGCATAAGGAAAATAACAAATGGAAAAATAAGCGTAGATAGAATTTTGGGTGGAAGATATGGCGATAGTTCTTCTAGTATCATAACAAATCTAGCTGTTGAATTAACAACATACTACATACTACTTTTCTACGATAATATCAACACGAGTTTTGCCTTTTACCTTTTGGATACGGAAACTCAACGCTGCTGCTAGTATAAATTGCATGGAAGCTATTGGAATTGCAAATGTTTTCTGAAAACTTTGACCGCTCATCGAGATGTGTAAAAAGGTCGATTAATCATGCCTTCTGGCTCAATCCTTACGACGCTTCAAAGCGATCCGCTCATCTTCAGCGAGTGTGACACTCAAGTCGGATTCCAAAAAAATCCACTCCCATCTTAGGTGGGGCAATCCTTGTAGGGGCAACGCTGACGATCCGCAATGTTATCGACTCTGGCGGGCAAGACATCATACCGTCCACATCTCAATTACAGTCGTGCGTGGTCTCGTGATTCGCGCCCTCCTCACGTGCTCCTCAAAACCCGGTGGGTGTTCACGCAGTCCGTCTGTGTGTGTATTGTTTGAGATCACGTATTGATTTCCTTATTTGCATACGGACCGATCCTACTCCGCGCCCGCTCGCTTCTCGGTGCGGTAGGAAAATAAACACTCGAATGTGGCGTGAAGTAACGTGATGCTGACGGCAAGGAGGTATTTTTTGAACTTGAAACCGAAAGCCACCCAGCGTCCGGTGAGTTTACTTTAACCACGCGGATTCTGAGGCTTGATGATACAGTGACACACATTTGCTACTTCATTTACCTAGCTCACTTTTTAGCAACGATTTTCGAAAGGTTACCTTTGAAAGCTATTATATTTACCCTCCAAAGAAGTTAAATCATTAGTTAAAAAAAAACAACTTCTGTAAGTTTACTTTCTCTATAAATTCAACACTCTACTTGTTTTTACAAATTTGTACGTAAAATGAGGAGTAATAAACTAAAACTTAAAACACAGATCTAGGCAAACTATGAAATGATTATTTAACAAATACAAAGAAATTAAACTACGAATATATTGCAGTTTTTAAGAAGCTGCAGTTAGAAATCAATTATTTACAGGCGATAATTCGCTCATTTACCACCAGCAAGACACACTATTGGTAGCAAGTGTACGAAAGTACTCGTATCGTCCACCATAAAAAAGGGTAGACACTGAGATATCACATTACCGAACCGGTCCTTTACCTTGCAACCGTTCTCAGGGAAAAACGATGATTCAAGGTTTTCCACCGGTGAAGCATACGAAAGAGAATTATCCACGTACGTCCACGATCGCGGGTTGCGTTCAAGACCCGGCCAAGTTTCAACCCGGTGCTGCTCTGGCTGCAGGTTGGCAAAAATATAGAATGGACATATTGGTGTGCTGCGGTCAACACGTTGAAGCCGGAAGCCATCGAGGCATCACATTTCTTCTTCCCCGCTCGGAGTTGGCCTTGTGCAACGGAACTAAAAATCTTAAATAAGCATCTCTCACTCTGCCTCTCCCGGTGGAAAGCAATTAACCATCGAAAGACGTGCCTGAGAAGAACATGGAGAGAGGAAAAGAAGGATGGAGAATGGGGGAACCCACCCTGTATACTTTCGTGGTCATGCATCGGCGCTCAAGTGGGCGAGCAACTGCACCGAATCCGAGGGGTTTTCCACCGTTTTACTTGTGCTTTTCTTGGTTTTCCGATTTTTCGTTTTCCAACTTCGCAGAAATGATCGAATCATGCTTAGCGCTTTATATAGAGCAAGTGTTACTGTTTGGCAGCCCTCAATGGTTGGCCACTAAATCTTGAGACTTATCAGAAGTGATGCACGGGGAGCTTGTGAGAGGTGTGCGGGGAGGTAAGTTAGTTTTAATTAGCAATTTATTTCTCCAATGCTCGTTTCAGTTGTTGTTTTAGTTAAAAGATTTCTATAGCATTTATTATCGGTTGTTATTGGACTATTTTTGAACTATTACATTTTCAATAATGACAGATCGTTAACCCTTCGACCGATAGTTTGAAATCGTATAAGACCAAAATTACTACCAAAGTAGTAAAATAATAGCAAGGCAAGTAAAATAATAGCTTTAATAATAAATAGCGTAATTACAACTAAACCTTCTTATATATTCAGATGAAATTATTTTTCATGCATTCCAAAGATTAATAGTGCGTGCTATTTGGACTAAGCAATTCAATTCCAAATGGGTAATTTGGTTCAAAGTACACCTTTTCTAGTTGATAACTAGTTTAACATGTTGACAGCCACGTCAGCCGGGTGATAGCAGCAATCCACATCAGCCTTGTACACTAACATTGTACTGCAGTTTTATACTATATGGTTGCAGTTACTACTCTGGGAAGTCTATTTTTAGCTTGTGGTACTAAACCTGTTGGTTTCATTATGTTTGTAACATTTTTATGAAAACAATCTAAGATTAAGTTTCCTAAAGGATATGTGTTTGCAATTACTGTTGCTTACTTCTGTACTAGTTCACTACTAAAGTAGTGTAAAAAGCAAATGTGGATTGCTACTGTCCCTCGAGAAACGGGTGACGTGGCAATCAACGTGTGAAGGATAATTTACTTTATTTGCATCGATCTACAAGAAACAGAGCATTTGCACTAACAGTTCAAAGACTCACTGAAGCCCTTGAAACGCACTTTTAGGTTCGTACCGCAAAAATAAAAAATCAACAATGATCTAAAACAAAAAAAGATGACGTTTCCAAACAAAATATTTCGGTAGGGGATAACAATCGGCTACCACTACTTGCAGCCAAACTCCTTTCTAATCTCAAATCATTCCAAGTTAACACTTATGAATCGCAGCTTCAACTGTGAAGTTATAACTCATCCTCTGGCAATTGGTGCTGACGTGTTTCGTTAGTAATCTTGCAGTGACTATCGGACAATCCGCGATGTTTGCGGCGTCTTCATTCCAACTATGGTCCTTCCTCCCCTTCCAAGCTACAGCCCGAGAGGGATTTTTGCACCTTCAAATTTCCGGCAGCACATTTAATCATCAGTGTCTTCACCCTGACGTTTGTTTAAGGTATCCTCAGTGGCGCAAAGTACGCCCGTGACGAGATTAAGGTATTAGAGGCAGCGGCAAATCGTAAATTTTTTTTTCGAGCGACCCTTTTAAACGCTCATGCAGCGTACAATGTGCCAATCTATTTGTTCTGTGTGTGCGATCTCCCATTGCTTGTGCACACACTGATGGCACCAAACGCTTCAGTAGGCATTAAACCAAGAGATGAAGTAAATAATCTCACCTAACCCTATCAAACAACCGCTCACCTTGACCGTAACAAATCCGAACGGTCGCTAGTGGCACCAACTCGCAGATTTATACTACTGACCTCCTTTTTTCGTGTGGAGCGAACATCAACAAAAAAGCTGCCAGGAGATCATCTGCTCGTCCGATAGGGATGTTAGATGAAGACACCCATCATTCGGGCATTTTCGGAGGAACACACGAAATCGAGAGAGAACATCCCACAGCTCGAAACACTACCACTCGAAATGTTTTGCATTCGGTCGGTGTACATCATCAATCTGTCTCCCTTTCTGTCTTTAAGATGGTCGGCAATTTTTTCCTTCTTCTTCGGGCAAACGTGGGGCGGCTTAACTTTTGACTCTGGGTGATGGCGTGCTCGCGTGATGCCAGATCGTTTTTTCAATACAGCTTTTTCGTTTTGTTTGTGCTCTCCGCTGACCCTGAGGATCAATGACATCGGCTTTGAGAACCACTGCGTTGACGAGTGGTATGAAATGTTTACATTTTTGCGATTGATGTTTTGCCAGTATTTTTTCCTCAGATGTACGCTATCATTCGCGATGGAGCTAGGATCTGGAATTGTGCGGAAGTAATAATACTTTTGCAGGTAGTTTAATATTTTTACTTATCAAAAAAAGTTATTTTCCAAGCATGTCGACCTATTTATTTGATACATCAACTTTACGCCCATCCACACCAGTATTCTAAATATATTGGAAATAATACAAGAAATCATCTTGTCAAGAATCCAAGTACGTTAAAAGAAGAATTTAATCTAAATTTAAATAATTTAAATATTAATAAATATACGATGAAACATTTTCACATAACGAAAAGCACCCATTAATGTACTACGTGGTTTCCTACTTATCTGTTTTAAGACATTATGCATTTAGCAAAAAAATAATTATTCAACCCTAGCTTTGTAAAAGAATACTAATATACTTGTGGTAAAAAAAATATTCACAAAAAACACAATTTATTTTCATTTTGTTTTTTTTCTACCATGAGGATTTACAATCAAAATCGACTTTAACGATCGAGTACATATATTTAACAAGACTAGCCTTCTTTTTTGCACCAGTGTCCTGCCTTCCTCATCGCCGCTCAAGGCAACGAAGAGCAGTTAACCTTGAAACACAGACCAACATCCGCACCTTCAAGAGTAACAATTATGCTGCACCAATGCAAAGTGCGAGACGGTACACTCCAGCAACCGGGGTAGTGATGGGCGACTTAATAAAACCAGTGTAAATGGTTTTCCCCTTTGCGACTAAAAAACGATAACGAAGAAGAAGCATCCTGTGTTCCTGTCTTCAAGTGAAATGATCTGCTGCAAATCTGGCCTTGAAACTGACCGTGGAACACCCTGGCTGCCTGCGTTGCGGTTGGTGTTAGTGCGCGTGTCAAAAGCGGAAGACTTTCCAACAACGAAAACCTTTGACAACAACGGAAGAACATAAGAAATAGGCTCGCACTCTCGGTCCGATTCAGGCAGAAGTTCCAGATAGTTCGGTATGTTGGTGTAGGGCAGAACTTCTTGTACTCCTTTTTCTTGCCATGCTATGATGCGCACATACCCAGTTACCGGGTTGGATGACTACCTCCCCATACTAGGAGTGCGTCTCTCTGTACCGACTATAAGCTAAAAGAAAAGGAAAACCCTCATATGTGGTTACCTTAAAAGGGAGCTGGTGCGGAAAAGGCATTGCATCATGCTTCGATCTTGAAGGCGAAACTGATTACCGATCGTCGTTCTCCGGGTTCGGCCGGGAGGTGCATAATGCTGTGGCATTTTATTTACCACGCGGTTGCCTGTTTCCAGACCCTCTCCGAGCATCCCGGCTGGAGAATGGTAAACTGGAACTTTACGCCATTCGATTAGGCTCGGTGGGGTACGGGAAAGGAAAGGATCCGAGCATGAAAACATATAACCATCACCACGAGGGGAAGTGCAGCCACGGAAGGCCGGCTCGAATCTTGTGTGTACATAATCTCTTCCACGCCGAGGCGATCGCCTTGACGGAGCGTTCAAACATACACACACACGCCCGATGTTTTACACTTGAACCCGTCGACGTCAACTCCCGCAGTTACGTTCAAGCAGATCGGTTCCACAAAGCTGCCCTTCGGGTTCACAATCTCTATTCCCATTTCATTTCATCAAATTAAAAACGCAACCGATGATCAACCGTGGTCACGTAGGACGAAAGTTGTGTACGATCACTAGGCACAACAACTTAATTCTCTCGGACTAAAATCGGTCTACAAAGCAGCTCCAACATCGTATATGGAGTTGGGCACGTTCGGACGGGCCGAAAACGACGCCTCCGGTAGGTTGCGAAGGTTGAGGATGAGCTATTCACAATTAGGTGTTAATATGTTGCTTTGCCAGCATGTTATTTTTAAGTTCCATCTTCCGAATATGACATTCACGTTACTTTGGGTGTGAATTGGGCGAATGATTTAGGGTGAAATAAAAATTAATTGGAACAATCCAATGCTGTGACTGCGGAGCATTTCCATTTTTGATCATTCGTAGTTCAAAACAATATTTTCCCTGCACATTTTTTGTTACGAGATGTGCAAATAGACAATTTAAGTAAATTCATCGTAACGAGTAACGTCGTGACTAACGCGCAAAATCAGTCACCGATTCGCACATAACTGATGAAAATAAGCTGCCCAGTTAGTCAGGGTAGTGGCATCATGTAACTAGATGTTGTTACAGCGGCGACACTCGCTAAGCTCGTACAACAGTGGGGGAGTCCTCAGACTACGGATACCATCCTGTGCGCATAACACACAGTTGCAATCACATTTGGTGCGACCGAACTACGAAGATAAATACCGACCCTTCTTTATTGGATTAGAACAGTCCGATAGGTCGGTTCGGTGATGGTGCGTTAATAAGACGTAGGAAGCTGCTTCGGATGAAGGACCTTTGGCATTTGATGTAATCGTATATTGTAACGATTTCGGTTGCATGCTCAAGGGATCAGTAATGGGCTAAGGAAACAGCAAAACAAACAGTTTCGGTAATGCAAACAAATACCAGACAGCGACAGGTTTCATAAGTGCCTGTCATAAGAATAAACATTGTCAATACGAAAACCTTAGGGAGGTGTACAACATTCAAGCCAATTGCTCTACAAAAACCAAAATATAACTAAAATAAAACAAAATATAACAGCATTAAATAATTCAGATTCTTGCTTAGGGCAGTTGCTCCCTAAAATATTGGTGGCCTGGTTGAGAAACAATACATTTAACACGTAAGCCATTTTTAACACTGCACAATATATTATTATATTATGAATGATTAAAGGTTATCTTATAATTAGAGAATAAAAGCAGGTCACAGCAAAGCATGCACGAGTTGAACCTAAAATTTAAAAGATAAAAGACACGATATCCCAATTCAGTGTCAATGAAGTAGGAAAATGGTTAACACGTTGACTGCGATATGCAGTAGTTTTGATAACCAGCTGATAAGAGTTTCAAAATGATTATCACCAAAAATAAATATACGATGAAACATTGAAGCTGTAGTAATTCCAAAACATGACTCTTTGGAAAGCTTAGTTTCAGCATTGTATCAAGAATAGGATGATCGTGGGAAGCCCTTTTTCAATGCTATTATATTGTATATTGTTAAAAAAACTTGTTTTGTTATATAAATTGTTGTTTTAATTGTATAAGATAACTTTTGTATTATATAAGACAACTTTTTTGTATTGCTATAACGTAGCACAACAAAAAGTTGTGTTAAGCATTCTTCAGGAGTGTGTAATGCAAATAATAAAACACTAGTTTTAGACAGCAAACCAACATTAAAATGAAGGTTATTACTTTATTTGAGTATTTAAAGAAAATTCTGTTACATCTTCATGAAAAATATTTTTCAAAGAAAAGTGGAAATTAAAAAAAACTGTAATCCGCAGTTAATTTCCTGAGTAATTTAAAATCTCTATTTCCACATCAAGGTAAGCTGCAATTGCAAACAGCCCCAAGGGTTTGCCTGCGCTGGCTCGGGTGCCAGAACGGAAATCGCTGCTAATGACAACCCTCCGATAGCAGGCGGAGCCGCAAACGGAGGTAAGCAACAATCGATCGGACCAAACTTCTTCCGTTCGATGCCGAACTTGGCAACGCACACGCGTGTACGCACCTTCCACCACCTTCCAATTACACCCAACGAGGGAGGGTTCTCTAAATTCTGAACTTGCTCGAGATGTTTCCACCCTTGCGATCCCTGCAGCCGGGTGAAATGCAGCCACCAACGCCAGCTGCAGTTGCACCCAACGCGGCCCGCGAAACCGGCACCACAACAAAAAACCGACAGCGTGGGCCATGCGCCTCCATCGCATCACGCCGTGCGCAGTCAGCCCCAAGCAACCCCCCGGCAGAACGCAGAAAAATACAAAACATAAAAACAGATATGCATCATGGGCACGAAGGCGGCTCGCCGTTCGGGCACGAAGCGCACGAGCGCGATGATCGTGTACGCCGCGAAAAAACGCACACCGAGACAGTGGTGGCCCCATGTGCGCGCCCGCGCAAAGTGGGGATGACGGTATAAAACCGGCGTAATTTTGTAGCAGTATTTCAGTCTTTCAACAACACTTGTCGTAGCAACACCTTCGAAGACGAACTAGATAGAAAGGGGACTTCCACTTCCGTTGATTGTCCTGCGTTGGTTCCGATATCTGACCGTGAGTGGGGAGACGTAGTAGCAGTAGGTTCCGTTTTCCAGCAGCCAAAGCATCGTCTAACGACCGCTGGAAAAAAGTCATTTGCATTCGCAGACTACCCTTTCGAGTACGTGCATGTTTGTGCTTACGCTAGCAACGATCGAACAAGCGATTCGAACAACACGCAAAACAGGAGTAGCAGAAACGAACCAGTGTGTCTCGTGAAACCCATAAAAAAAGTGAGAGAGAAAAAGGGAGAGCCCCACAGCGACAAGGGGATAGTGTCGTGTGCGTGATCGCCATCCAGTTCGTGATCCTCCGAACCGAGCCCAAGCGTCAAACGAATCGAGACCGCAGCCTCCGAGCGATCCCGGGCGTATGTGCGTGTGCAGTGCGCTGGATTTGATGGAGCAGCAAATCGGTGGAGTTCAGTGGAGTTCAGTGTGCAGTGACAGTGGCAGCAGTGCCACCAGCAGCCGACCAGTGCAATAGTGGTGGCCTGCCGCATCCTCCCTTCCCCTCTTATTGTAACGTTAAACTTTATCGGACCGACCGGATACGAGCAGAAGCGGCAGCAGCAGAACGGGCAAAAGGTGACAGCAAAGAGGTGTGCGCTAGAGCGAACCAGCGAATCCCCCTTCTTCCGAGCGCCAAGTGGTGCTCTCGTGCGGGCGCGATCAGGTGTTCAACAACAACAACAACAGTGTGCAGCAACCCGCCCAACAAGCCACCGTATGAACTTTGCGACCGACCGACCCCGAGAATCGAACGTCACCTGAAGGCGCAGCGTATAAGGCACAGTATTGGGCCGAGAGATAGACTGGAAACCGCACCGGTGCGGTACGGAGATAAAGCTAGGTCCTTCAAGTGCAATAATACTGAAGGTGGCAGTAGCTGAACTACCCGTCGAGAACAGACCAAGGCAACGAAAGACGAACCCCCAAAATACCGCTATATCCGGACAGATTGTGCTCTCAGTGTGTATACCGACGCAACGAGTAACCGATGTGCAAACAATTTCGTGGTGTTTAGTTTGACATTCGTCTAAGTGCGTGAAACGTTGAAAATATACATAATTCAAAAACAGAACCCTCAAATTCGAACCCTAAAACCGACTATTGGAAGCGATCGCAAAATTTAAGTTTCTTCCGCGCTCGACAGTCGACGGTGATAGTAACGGAATTGCAGAGGAGGAAAAGCGTGTAGTGAAAGAGCAATTTTCCACCCCACGACTTCAGCAACACAAACCGTTCGCCCTAATCGACCGTGCCTGTTTCGCCCCTTCCACCGCACTGCATTTTGCGCAATTGTGAAAGTACTTGAATTCCGGTGGAAGTCTAGCTGGTGAAAGAGAGCAGTCGCGTGCAGCGAAAAAAACAGCCCACAGACTCGCAGCTCGTGACCACTGACTACTAGGCGGGCGTACATGCTACTTACACAGACATTCGTGTGGTGATTGATCGAGCGTGGTGTGCAGATCGAGCAGAAGTGAAAGGGTTACTAGAGGCAACGGAAGCGGGCGCCAGGCGCAAACCGCGACCGAGAGTCGGTGTAGTTGTGCCCTGCCGTACGTGCGAAACGTGGAGAAAATCCCAGCGCATTCACCTAAGCGACGTGAGAAACCATTCCTTCACCTCCCCAACGGGAGGGAAGACGCGGACTTGTGCGACGAATGAACTTTTGGTACTCTGCGGAGAGGTTTTTTTGGAGGCGCACAGCGTGAGGACGTGATCGGGTAGTGTGGTGATCTTTCTAATTTTGCCGAATCGAACGACGATCACCGAGACCGGAAAGCCTAACTAGCGGGTGTAAACCCACGACGACTCAGGAACGTGGCAAAACCCTGGAACGAGTCTTCGATGAATCCAGCAAACGTACCAAATACGACCCTCAAAAAGTTAAATCTGATCTGTAACCAATAAATCTTCACGACAGACTGGAAGAGAGCTAGAGATAAGCGAAGCCTAAGAGGAAGGAAAAGCACACATAAATACGTTTTAAATTATTTGATAAAAACAGTAGACGAAACGGACAGAGTGATAATTGAAAAAGCTGGCTGTGCAGAAAAATTGTCCAATTTTTCCTCCCTCCGCACTTTGCGCCAACGACGTCTTTTGGCGTACAATTTTACTGTAAATAGCGAGTGAGTCACCATCTCACCAACTCAACAACGAACGGACTTTAGCACCAAGTGCCAATTGCCGCGTGGAACGGATCGATACGATCCGTAAGCACAACAAAAAAGAGGCAAAACGAAAGCAACGGTGCCTAATAGTGTCTAGTGTACCGTAGCGAGCCTTTGGCGCATACACACACCACAAGCCGCCTTCCCCTCGAATCCAACCGTCCTACGGTGTGACAAAAGGTAAAGGAAAGCGAAACGGTGACAAAACTCGCCACTACCTCCGAGAGGAAGCCATATTAGCCATATTAGTGAGGTGGAAGAAAGTACGCGTTTGAGGCAGCGAGCTCTAGCAAAGGCAGGAAAAAGAAACAGAGACGCTGTACCGAATCCGATTGTAGCACATACAACACAACTACACAGGTAGTCAATATGTCCAACATGCTGCAGATAGCGCCAGAGGCGATGGAGAAGGAGCCGGTAACGGTGATCCCGGCCGCCGCCAGCAACGAAACGAAGATAGAGTTGACGTCCACCACCGCCACCAGCAGTCCAACGTCGACGACGACCGAGGTCGTGTCGGTGAGAACGATGATCGAAACGGCCACCATGACCGACGGCGATCAGGAGGAAGGTCTGGAAAGTGAAAGCGTCGGCACGGCGACAGAAGCGGTGGAGGCTGAGATGAAGTTGTCGGTAAGCGTCAAGGAATCGGTAGAAGCCGAAGAAGAACCGGACACGCTGTCCCCGCTGATGACGGACAACCATACGTTCCTGCAGCATCAGGAGTTATTGCGGGAGGAACCGCTAGCCCAGGACGAGCAGCTGGGTGACGAACCGGGCAGCAGTAGTAGCAGTCCACAGCACTACCATCGCCACCATCATCACCACGGGCATGGCGTTGAAGAGGTGCACGACTACGGTATCTACGACGACGACGAGCAGGTGGACGATGACGCCGATGACGACGATGATGACATCGAGGACGATGAGGACGAGATGTTCATGCGCGACGATCACGCCAGTGGCATCACACCGGAACCCAACATGAAGCACTCGGACACGAAGGACTCGATCAGCTCGATCGACAGTGATGTTTCGCTGTCGTACGATCGACGTAGTGTCGCTGAACAGCTTGCCCGTCGGCAGAATGATCAAGAGGACACCGGTACCGGTTCGTCCGACGACGCGGCGAAGGATTCGGGCTGCGAAATCACAAAACAAATGGGTACGGGTGCGGGAGAGGAACCGGAACCAGGCACCGAGACCGGTGCGCATGACGACACTGAAGAGGACACTTTCGAGATCCCAGATGATGAGGCATGCGAGAAGATCGTCGAGCAGGTGGAGTTCTACTTTTCCAACGAAAACATCCTGAAGGATGCGTTCCTACTGAAGCACGTGCGTCGCAACAAGGAAGGCTTTGTGAGCCTAAAGCTGGTGTCGAGCTTCAAGCGCGTTCGCCAGTTGACCAAGGACTGGCGTGTGGTCGGAAACGCCATCAAGCGCAAGAGCACCAAGATCGAGGTCAACGATCTCGGCACCAAGATACGGCGGATGGATGCACTTCCGGAGCACGACGAAACGACGCCATCGCGTACGGTGGTTGCTACTGGACTTCCGTACGACAAGTATACCGTGGAGAAGGTGTCCGAGCTGTTCTCCAAATGTGGTGAGATCTCGTTGATTCGTGTGCTCCGTCCCGGTGGGCCAATTCCGGCAGACGTGCGGCAGTTTATCAACAAGCATCCCGAGCTGCAGCAGAACGAGTGCGCACTGGTGGAGTTCACCGAATCGGCATCGGCACGTCGTGCCCAGGCGTTGACGGAGTTCGTCGTACTGGAGCTGGTCGCCCCGAAGAAGAAGACGGGCAAGAAGGCCACCAACGTGACGAAGTTTGTGGAGAGCTACAAGTTTGCGGCTAATCATGACATCGAGCGAAGTCGTGGCGGAGAAGGCTTTGACCGTTTTAAGATGCGCCGCGGATCATCTGGATTTTATCCGCGCGCCACCGATATGCTGGTTAGTCCGATCTATCAGCAGCAGCCGCTGCAACCGTTGCCGATGCACCACCACGGTCACCACCATCATCACGCACACCAGGTACTGCCGATGATGACAGCTCCGATGCAGACACCGATGCAGGCGCACCACACGGATCCACACCAACAGCAGTCGCCCCCGATGGCACCGCAGTACATGGTGCAGACTGGTCAGTCACGCAAATACTCCTTCGGTAACGAGCAGTACGAATGCTTCCAGCCCCAGCAACCGCAACAGCAGCGTCGTTCCAGTGCGTACTCACTTGGATCCGAGGCGTCGCGTAAGTTCTCGAACTGCTCCGAGGGCTACTCGAGCTGCGGTGAGATGTCGCGGCGTACGTCGGCCTGCTCCTCGGAGGCCATGTCTCGCCGAACGTCCGCATGCTCATCGGAGATGCCCTCGTCTCGGCGTTCGTCCAACTGCTCCGACTTCTGCTCGTGCAACGCACGTCGCATCTCCCAGTGTTCGAGCGATCTGATGTTCCGCCGGATGTCCCAGTGCTCTCAGAACGAAGTCCACACGGGTCAGCGCAAGTACTCGGTTGGTTCGAGTTACGACCGAAAGTACGCCAACTCGCCAACCGATCTGCTTCAACAGCAGCAGCAGCAACAACAGCAGGTGCAACAGCAGGGTCATCTGCTCCAGCGGCGCATCTCGATGGACTCGACCGGGCCGCAGTACGACCGCAAGTTCTCATCCGGATCGATCACCGGCTACCATACGGATAGCCCTAACATTTCGCCCCGTAAGTACTCCTCAACGGGCGGTGGCTTCGATCCGCTCCGGAAGCTGTCCAACGGTTCGGACCAGTACTACAACGGTCGCAAGATCTCCACCGATTCCGGGTACGACCGGCGAATCTCGATCGGATCGGAATGCTCCGGACCGAGGTCCCGTGCCGGTAGCATCCTCTGCAGTCACGTCAACGCTGGCAACACTGTCCTGCCGACGACGGTCAGCGAAGCTGTCGTGCGCACACCGATCGGACCGGATGGAAGCAAGGGTTTCGGGACACGCACCCGACGCATTGGGCAGATCGTTCCGCCGGCCTAAGTCCCGCGGGAGGTACACGAGCATGTTCACAAGCGCTACCAACTGCCCTTCCCGACAACTTTCCGACAACTCAACATCGCCGCAACTCACTTTATGCAGTATTTTCGAGGTTTTCGTACATTTCGTTCGTAAGTTCTGAGAGGTAGACTTATGTGATTCATTTATATATATATATATGTATAGGTAGGATATCTGGAACGTCAAACATGTGGTGACACCACCCGTACTGGTGACTTTCACTTGTACCAGCCGAATGACCTAGATTAGATACCATCCCCTCCCTCCTCCCAACTTGGCATCCCAACGGTTCTCAGTTAGATTCCTTTCGGTGACTGGAAGCCTGACTTAACTCCACACCGCACAGTTCCAGCTCGTACGTACACGGCGACCCCTTACTTAAACATCACGTGCGAGAACTCCAAGCCTGCTGATATTGCGCAAGCGAAAGGGATGCCGAACGGTGCGTGCTGCTACGCCACGATCGCGACAAAATCTCTAGAGTTCGTATGCCGACGCGTCGATGCGACGTGCGCAGACAGTCTGGCGCGAACGTGTGTGAGGTGACGCACCGCCTCCACCACCACCACCACCACCACCACCACCACCGGTTCCATCAACATCTGGTACTAAAACTCGCGATCACACCATCGCGCAAGTACCGAAGGGAGGTTGTTTTCGCAAACTCCCCAGCTCAGATCTTGATGATGAATGGGGCGCAGCTCGAGACACTGCACTGCGAGCCAATATGCCAAGTACCACCACTACCACCATCGGAACGCGAATTGTGTGCGTCGCGTCGACGGACTTTCGACGGACGGGTGGTTCTCGTCCGAGAGGGAAGGACCTCGCCGAGAGAGAAAGAGAGAGAGAAAAAGAAAGATTTCATTGAACTTATTTTAAGGTTTGGAACCGCGCTAAACTGGTTCTTGCCTGGCTTGGCAAAATGGTGATGCTGCGGGTGTTTGCGGCGACGGTGGTGCGACGAATCACTGTCACTTTTGCAGGGCCGAGGGTGACCACCCACACCGTCCACGGTTCCGCGAACCGTCTCTACACTGTGATCTGTGCGGCGTGGAAGAGTTTTAGCAGTTAGATTGAGATTGGACCCAGCACATACACCCAGTCAAAACAGATCTATTTATTTCCCTCCTGACACACACAACCATCCAACGCGCGTTGTACGGCAACGCACCAGAGCGCCAGAAAAAAAAAACCTGAACCTTGTCTCGCGTGACTCTGCGCCATGTGTTTGCGTTGTGCGCGGGGTGGTTTATTTATTCAGTTGGCGTTAATTTTTTGTGCTTCAAGTCTCCTTTCCTTTGCCTTACGAGAATGCTTAACTTCTCGCGAACCTCGCCCGGTCCTTCCCGGGTGTAGCGTGTAACGCCAATGTTGAAATTTGTTTCCCCTTGTTTTGTTTCAATTCTTACGTTATCCCGTTAAGGGGCTAGGGTTATTTTAGGTTATTTTAGTAACAGCTCAATCGATAAGCTTGGTGAATTTTTACGACCTCGAGTGGTAAATGTGAACAATAGTCTTAGGCTTAGTGTAGGAAACAAACAAGCAATCGAATTATGAACAAAACATTGTTTACTGAATGACGTCCGCGCAGTTTGTGGGAGGATTAAATTTAAACTAATTTTAGCAGTTCCGATAAGAAGAAAAACGAACGGTTTAACCGAACGAACCACGAAGGAAGTGATGTGTTACTCCTAACCTTGTCCAGGGGATGGACATGTCCCAACATAGCCAACAATGATTACAGTGTGATCTGTCAGTGGATCGGTCAAGTTCCGCTCGGCCGACCACGACCAGTTAGTTCCCACAATTGGGCAGATGTGAAAGCCCCCGGGGGTCGGTCGCCGAGCATGGGGACAGCGTGATTGTGGTCTGTTTCTTTCTTTAACCCAACACCCAAAGGTAAAGCTTATTCCCCAGTTAGACCTTGACCTAAATAGTTGGTGTAAGGTGTGTTACTTTCGGTGCAGCACGAATGCTGTTTCGAGGAAATACCTGTCGAACCAGTCCGGGCCAGATCAGGTGTGGTAGTTGTGGTAGTAAACCTTTTATCTTCACCACATACTCACACTGTCGAGAGGCAAGGATGCTGTAGGCATTTATGTCCCTAAAATGTTGATTACTTAACCGATACTCGGTTGCCTTCATATGGGTAGCGAGAAACGCAAGTCTAAGAGATACCAAGTCTTCATATCCTCCGATCAAACAGTGTTTCCCGAACGTCGGTGCAGTCATTAATGGAATTGGACGAAAGGAAAGCCTTTCTCCCAAAATCAAGCGAATCCCGGCCGCGTGAGGCATGATTTGATCGACTGCACACTGCAGTTTCGTAACGGGCTCGGCGGTAACGGGCTGCTCGAACCTTATTTCTTCAGCAGCCCCGTTTTATCCGCTTATTTTTTCCCCATTCACGGTAGACTAAATTTCCGCCATGGTCGTTGAAATTACCACGAGGAATTGGCGCCGCTGCCGGGCGATTAGCCGAAACCTGTGTAGCCCAAGAAAAAAGGGGCAAGAAACCGCACACAACAAACGAACCGGTTCGTTAGATTCGTTAAATTTTCATTGCGCCCATGGCTCGACGCGTGTGCGATGGTGCGGAAAATGCCACGTTTCCGGAGCGAGGTGCGAGGTGGCGCGAGCCGGAGGGAAAATGAAAAATCGGTTCCGGAGACGCAGACGCGAACGACACCAACGGATCCCGGAGTTTTGCTCAAAAACCGCGCATAGGAAGTGAAATTGCACCGCGTGCACCAGCCTACCGATCGGTTTATTTTTTACCCCTCGCTTTGTTAGTTGGTGGCGGGAAAAGTGAAAAAGATTAACGACCGCATTTCACCAAGCACTGGCTCCGTCGAGCGCAAGCGAAAAGAAATGAAACTGGAATGAAATGGTAGCCGAACTCGAACGATGGTGGTCTAGTTGTTCCGGACCCCAAAGCCGCTGGCGTTCGGGGCTGCAAACAATAGGCTAGTTGATGTTTGGGAGGTATTTTTCCCTTTTTTTTTCTTTGACCCTCCGTCCAAAGGGAAAGGCTTGATAGTACCGAAGGTGCATTCATTGTTGAACAAGGTAAAAGCAGGCAGACGTTTGTATGTAGAGTACACGGTAGCGTGTCGTCAAAACCATCGTCTAGGTTATGTGCACTATCGGTAGGATTTTCGTGCAACCGCGTGAAACCATCTTCCGGGGGTGGGGTGGCAGCCATTATGGCAACTGATGATACCGCTTCCTCCTGCGCCCCCGGAATACATGGGGCAGCCATCATTTTGGCAAACGATCAAGTGAAGTGTTCACGTTGTAGGCTTTCGGTTCGTTAGCGTCGCTAATAGCTCCATTTTTTATCTGAAACAGGGCTGTTGTGGCGGCTCAACTAAGGCCAACATGCCAACGCCACCATCGTTCGAGACTAGCCAGCTATCGTGTGATAAAAACAATAATTACTACTACCACAAACGGGGAATTTGCACGTTTCGTGACTAATACGCACTGGCGGCATGGTCCGTGGCGTTATGGAGCAGCTTCCATGTAGCACAAAATTATCGATAGGTGTTTGTATTTTTAAAAACCTTCATTGTTTTTCCTCGAGCAGGAAGCCTTCCTTTGTTGCCAATTCTGCCGGAACGCAAGCAAACGCTCGTGATCATTGTTGACTATGTACAGACGTACTAATATAGGTTACCAGATTTACACGCACCTCAGGAGAGAGTGAGTTCGTTCGGCTGGTTGTTTCAAAGTTTTGCAAAATAAAAGAAAAATCCCGCTTTGTTTGTGCTGTTGCAGTGTAAGGCATTAACGTTTAAAAGTGGCTGCTATGACAGTTAGTTTAGTATATTGTCTCGGACGTTATCATAGTTCTATTTGATTTACCTTCTTTCGTTGTTTTGAAACCCTTTCCTACACACCCCGACGGTCGACGCCTCATGGTGTGCGAGAACTCCCTCGACGGGCGGATGTGAAACGTCCTGTTCGGGGATCTTGCCTCCTCTACGAGAGAGCGATCGCTTATCTAATTAATCGCTAATTAATCCACATCAACATAGCATATCGCTGTCAAACGATGAATACATTACAAGCGCTGGGAAGAATGCAACATTAACCGAACCCGAATCCATCTTGGTCAACCGAATCCGGTGCCCAATTTCGAGAGGATCGGGGAACGTTATATTCATTATAATAAGGACAAGAAACAAAAACAAAACATAAACGGACCCAATCAACCGATCGCCAGAGAATCAGAAAATAGACAGGATAGGAAAACGAAACAAGCAAACGATAAACTTATGCTATACGAGTACTATATTAATTATATTAATTATACGGAGACACTACCCCACATTTCCTACTCCCCCTGGTATGACCTGTAATTCCCGTCGTCCTTTTCGGTTAAAGGTTTCTCCATATGCGTAACGTTAAGCAACTTCAAACAGGCAGCAAAATAAATACCTTACGGTAGCGGTGTACTAATGCAACGCAAGGCAAGCCCATAGAAGAAGGCTTCGAACGAGGTGCCGCGTTTGGCAGGGAGATCCCCGTTTTGTTATCGATCCAGTATCGAATCGTTCGTCGAAAAGAACAGAACAGAAGAAAACAGAAGTATGTAATATTTGTCTAATTTTAAGGCTGTTTTTATATCGCGATACATTATGCTTTTGTTTGTTGAGGGAAACCCCATGTAGTGGGTTGAGCAATGAACCGTCGAAAACGGTAAACGTCTTAACGGCTAGATGTAAAAAAATGTAATGGAAAAAGAAATCCCAGAAATACAGGAAAGAAAGTATTTTATACAATTAACTACCAGTGTTTCAATTAATCTACTCGTGAAAGAAATACTTCAATGACTGTTCAATATATCTTATCATATCCGAAAAAATCGCTTCCCCAAACTCCACCAACAATTGATCCTCAGTGTTCTACTTTTTTTCCTTCTCTAGAGTACGATTTAGACAGGCATGACTCTCAGCAGACCTTCATGGTTCGAAATGTTTATGTTTCGAAAATATGTCCCCACAGGTCCTGAGCCAGCCGTAGCGAATGTCAGACGGAAGGCCACCCGAATGTGATCTTTTCATTCTAAATATACAGTTTCAATGGACACGACACTGGGAGCGGTTCAAGGACTGACGGGAAGTAAAGCGAAGGTCTGGTTTTACACGGTTTGCGTAATCTCTCCGCAGTGATGGACACTCCTTCCGAACATACTGGAAGTTTGAGGGTTTTGCTAGATAAATTGCACGAAAATATTAATCTGAGGATGATTGATTTCCTGCAGTCAAAGTCGAACATTAAACCAGCAAACTATTTGTCCTCTAGGGTAACACATTACATCAGCATATTTTTTTCGGACGTGGCGCATACCTGACGTTACACAACTAGTGAAAGAAAAATTCTACCGCACAACTTTCCCGCAATGCTGCCAGTCGAACGACGCGTGTCCTCGCCGACTTCCCACTAATCTGACTAATTCAATAAATTCTCCAAATCCCATTTAAGCGGCGGTCAGGCCCAGGGGGAGCGGTACAACCATGTCTACCAGCTTCGGTTGGCAGCGCCTAGCAAAGGCCCGTCTATTCTGAACGTCCATGGGATCGCGATCGTGTTAGGACGAGAGTCGCGCGAGTCGTAAATCACAAACCGATGACTAGTCTATGTCTATCATCGCGTAAATTGTGCACCGGCCACGGTCTTACCGACTGACCCACATTCGGTGTGACACTGGCCGACGCCATCCGCCAGATGATCCCGGACTCCCCGGGTTTGTCGGATGAGGTTTGTGGGTTTGCGGAAGACGGCGGGGAAGTTCATTCGTCCTTCGGCAACGTTCATGAAGGGTGTGACGAAAAGGTTCTCAAAATAGTCATCGCCATCTGGCAGGGTCTCCCTCGCCTCCAAATGCCAACCAACGTACGAAAGTGTCAACGTTAAAGTTGCTTTCACGCCAGAGGCGCGAGAATGAAGACAGCGAGACAAAGTAAATGTGACAACCGTGCGTGCCCACCCGCGTCGACATCTGTGATTACTACCAATTTTCCTGGGAGATTTTATGGCTGATTCCGATTGCAAACTGCTACTTGCTATCTTACTTCTTTTTTGTAAACATGTATAAAACAGTGCGTCTAGGAGAGGGTACGTTAAATCCATCCATCAAAATCCCAATCCTACGGGAATAATATCCCTTGAGCTGTCAACGACGGTCATAGGCGTTTGCCTCGTGAGAAGAAACAAGCCAATTCTCGCCATTCCAACACAAGTGATGCAGGAGCAATGCAATTCTCAATGCTGGCGCACTAAATTTATGACTGATTACGACCTTCGCCCGTCAAATTCGTACGCCACGCCATCGCGTCCCTAGTAGCACCAGAAGAAGACGGACTGGCGTGGACGATCGTCTGGAGGGCACCTCAGAACACCGACGCGAAGGGAGGAAGTAAATATAAATCATAAATAAAAATAGTACAACCATTGGGGCGGGTTTTTGATGTACATTCTTTCTCGTTCCCTGTCTAGACCTGACTGTGTGGCGAGTAGGGTGGTCTTACTCATAGCCCGAGCATCAGGTCTGGCTCAATAAAAGTCCACAAGGTGCAGGCAACTACCGTGAAAAGTCAAAGGTTTTGCAAAGTTCATTGATGCACCAGCCTATCCAACGGGTCTACAGGGCGCGTGTCGTGTTTTTGCAGTAGATTGTTTCACATCTTTGCGTCACAATATTCGCATATCCGTAGTGTGCAATAGATGATGGTTTCAAAACGTAATATTACTATAATACGTAATATAACGTATATTACTTATAATACGTAATATTACGTATAATTATTTTTAAAAAGAGTAGTTCTCTACTCTTGAACAATGATTAATCAAACAAAAGATGGAACAAGATCAAAATGTAAATGAAATTCTAGTCCCAAGACTATTAAATGGAAAAAAATAAATTACTTGGTAAAGATGACTTCATATAAATTAAACAAAACATTATGATAATGATGTTAAGTTCTTAATTTTCATCAAAAATAAATCTGAGATGTATGTTATGTTTCATTAAAATTGTTGCTTTATAATAGTTTTCTAGAATGAATAAAAAATTTAACTTTTGCCTTCATTTTTCAGACGAATACCGAGCTGATACTGATCATTCATAGAAGCGGGTTTTCGTACATCTCGCAATTAATTTTTTATCATGGTTATCTCAACCAACCAACTTTCCTATCCACTGATCTGAGAATATAAGCAGATACATACTGTTAAAGTAAAAGCCAAATTTAACTTGTTCATATTACTCCATCGTATAATACGCATCAGTATGTATGTCTGGTTTCGTGATTTATTTACTTTTATAATACCAGTAATATATTGAAACTCCAATGTACGGATGAATACTTAAAACCACGACTAGAAATTGAAAAGTCTATGTATGATTTCGTTATAACAAACAACGTAGAAAAAGTGCATTGCAATACAAATAAATTGTACAATGGAAATAAATTGAAAGTGTTCACTCTTCCAGGTAGAACAAGAGGATCACTCCAATCAGATCCAGGATGTATGTATCAAGGAAGATTAGAACGACCCTTTGGCAAACACAAAAGACCGATAACTCCAGCCAATGGAGGCTCGATAGTAAAGCTTAGTGATGCGTTCATATGCCACAGCACTAAGTTCCCACACTTAAATGGTGAACGTTGGGCTTTGAAAGCGCCTCTCGTCGCAGTTAACAACAATAGCCGAGTGCCGGCATTGGGTGCGATGACAACAAAAAATTGAAATAAAATAAACAGATACATGTCTATATTTGGCAAAACCGAGGGCGACCGTCGTTGGTGGGGGATACCTTGGCCGCAAAGGTCAACCGGATCGCGGCGTGATTGTAATGTTGTCTGTGTAGCCGCGTGCTATTGGTTTGCTAGCTTCCTTCCGCTGTCCATCCGGTTCCGAAAAGAGCAAGTTGACCTTCGACTCCGTGTCGAACACGACTTTCGTGGAGAGCGGCAGGGCGAGAAAGAGTTCACGCAAGAGGACGGGAGTGACCGTTATGATAGTTGCGCCTCTATTAAGTTCCGTAGGGTCCTATGAAGATTGACATGTTGGAACCTACTTCAAGGATCGTGCTCTCGGGGTTACAATAACTACCTGTTGGCGAGGTTTATGTCTTTCTTGGGGATTGCTCCTCCAAATCTTCACACGACGCGTTTGATCTACTGCGAGGAAAACTAAAGGGAAATTTTACATTAAATCCATTATTGACCATAAGTTACCTAGGAATCATAAAAAAGCGGCAACTCGCCATGCATAAGGCTTCGAATTTTAAATCACGAGGTGGCGTACCAGTTCGCCTGTCTCTAAAATCGCTGTCCATACATTTAAAGTGCTCCCTTTCCCTCGTGCATTTGTGGGGCGCTCTAGTTAGACGATAAATCCGTTCGCCTTGATTGTGACCGTCAAACCGGGTGCGATAAAGCCAGTAGGCAGGGGGTAAAAAACTAAAACCAACTAAACGGAACAGGCGTATGCGTCGTGCAGCATGGTGTTTACGCACAACATGCGACAGGAAGGTGTGCTGGGTGTGCAAGTCACAATGCGTGTGATATCCGAACTGACATGGGGTCGTAAAGCCATTCAGGGTTACTTGCTCAAAATAAGACCCAGACGAATCAGCGAGCTGTCATTCAATTTTCCGGGACATCAAGGATTGTGGTTCTCAGGAGTTGATCATGAAGAATTGAATTGACTTATTTTTCTTGTAATGATTAAATAATGGTCGCCATAGTTCAACATCGATCGTTGCGCGGATGTAAATACATATAATTTTCAATCAGTGAGGGTATTAGTATCATTGGTAAAGTACGTTGCTGTTTTAAATCAAACAATAATCCAATAGATCTTCGTTACTACTTTCTAAATTCTATCATTAACTTCTTACGATATAGGATCCTGTTTAATATTTGACTTTTTATAATATCACTTAACCTGAGGATTTTCCCGACATCGAATGGCACTTGTTACGAATGTCCTTGCCTATGTTTTTTTTACAATTCCTTTAGTTATGTCGTTGTCGTCTCCTTCTATCATGGCTTTTTATTTCTAATATCCTGCGACTTACAAATTTCCTTCACAAATGTTTTCAACGGTCGATTACTCATCAGCTATTAGTTTTAAATTAGAAACACATAATTTAACAATGCTTCTTGAACCATGGAATAATTGAAAAAAATTGAATGTCACCAGAAATGTATTTCAAACTGGAGAAAAGATTCAATATTCTGCACTTTATTCAAATTTATTTTATTGACAAACGCACTACCAACACAAATACAAATTATTCAAATTTTTGGAACTTGTTCTAAGCTTTTAGCTTACAATAATTAAGCTTTTAGCTCAAATGGAAATCTAAAGCTCTTTTTCCGACCGGTTCAAACACTATTAACCTTGGTAGCATCTAGCTTCAAGTTAAGAACCTTGATAACTATAAGCAACCGGTTTTAGATCATTTTCTATCATCGTTGGCTACCCAAGTGACAGAAAACACGATTTAGATAATTTTCGCCAGGCTTAGAAAGGGGCTGCATAGAAGATTAATAGCAGACTTATTAAGCCAAAATTGCAAGTGTGTGCGTGAAAAATGAACCCACCGTGGGTGCACTGATCCGATCCTTACTTTTATAAATTGAACCCTTCCATCCCAACTCCGGAACTGACAGCTCAAAGCCATCAAATCAAAACAAAATATAAATTCGAATTCAAACAGAGGATTTATTTTAACAACTCAGCAGTTTTTCTGGAATAGTTTCTTCGCGTGTTCCAAAAACCGTATAGTTGCAATTCGTAGTCATGAAACGAAAAAGACGAAAAGGTAAATATAGAAAAGTACAAATATACAAAAATTACCTGTTTACATTTACCTTGCTTGCAAACAGGATTATCTTCCCCGATGAACTCGAATGCAACAAAATCGCACACTGCATTTATTGAGCTACCATGGAGTAAACCTACTTCCTAGCTTGCTGCTCGTCTTGTATCACAGGGTTAGCTGCATCTTGCGGCGAACAGAGCGTCTGCATCATCATTGCATAAAGTTCATCGCTCGTCGATACAGTCACTGAAAATATTGGCCTACCCTGGCTTTCCAGCATTATTTTGGCTTGTATGTCCTGTCTCGTTTCCGAAATCATAGCCTCTACAAGCAGCAAACGCTCCACCACGGTCAATACGAGCAATGCAGAAACCTTCCGGCCTTTGTTGTTGAAACCTGCTGGACGGTTGCAAATAACACTTTCCAAATAAAAATTATCGAGTGCTGAAGCGATAACGCAAATAAATCAATAAACTTACCATAATCGATAAACTGCCTCATCACAATCTTGCTTGGCCCTGGGTAAACGTGTTGTTGGCTTTCATACTGCTGATCCACTCGCTGTTTAATCCGCCTTCTGGTCGAGAAAATTAGAGTCGCATCTCTGTTTATCTTCGAACAATGTTGTTTTTGGTACAGTGCAAACGGCTGAATCGAGAGAGATGTGGAAATATGTTATTCGCAGACCGAGACGCAGGTGGGACATTTCAGTCCAGTCATTGCTGATGCTGTGCAGGAGTACCATGACAGTGCAGCGAAATCACTCCGTCGTGTAGCTTCATAGAATACTTTTTCCACTGGATCGTATGCCAGAGGGCAATTGGGCTACGTTCTATCGGTGCCGCAGGACAAGTAAGATCGATCAGTCCAGCCTAAATACCCGTCTCGAGAATGCAAGCGCAAACTACGATGCGAGCATGGTTAAGCTAATGCAGTCTGACCTAGCCACAAACTGCTCGTTACAAGGCACAAGAGGTTATCTGCGTCATTTTCTTCAGTGTACTTCACACCCGGCGACTCGACACTGTTTCCAGCGCTGCTATCCAACTTTTCACTACGCTTTGTGAAAGTAACATCTTTCATCACCGACCTACCCGATTATTGAGAGGAAACATTCTCCTCGCTGCTGCTGCTGAGCGACGAGTTTTTCTTACGACTTAGCGAACGTTAGCGAACCGATCGCGTCCTGTATGTCACCAAGTCGACGGAAGTGATCGAAGAGGTGATATTCTTCACCACCGCATCTTACACCGTATCCTCCTGCTCCTTGATCACCATTGCCTCCTCAGACATGAACGATTTCGGTCCATGCTTACCGCCACCGTCGTGTACGTGTACGCATCAGATCGTCTCCAGCACCATTGATCGCCGACGATTCACTTTCACGTTTGACCAACTCATCCATGTCGATCAAAATATTACCCTGCTTTTGCTCCCTCGCGCCTCCGTGGACGCGGTTTTCCATCCTCTTTTTGTTCAACAATCGAGCAATCGACTCCCGCCAGCCAATCTGTTTCGTGATCATCTGCGGAGCTTTCGGTTTGGTAAAAGTGTTGGTCATCAACCGTCGCGCATTTTCAAGCTTCATTGATAGTTTGGCCAGATTGGTGGGATAAATCAAACAGTGTGCCCCGGCGTATCCCATCTCGGTGTCGGACCCAAGGTCGAGATCCCGCAAACCCAAAATAACGTGCGGCTCTTAAAGCCCGATTAAAGGTTGTGGCACTCAAGTGATGGATCGTAGAATCGCAGGACAGCATTTTTTTGCTCGAATTTCGCTTCGTGTTTAGCGGTAATGAACTTGATCAGCTTCCTCGGCGCCAAAGTGTCATCAACCGTAGCCTCGTGCTTCGTTGTGGTGGTAAGGGTGAGCCCGAATGAAATCCAAAACGAGAAAAATAGGAAAATGAATAAGCTTGTCCCCTGAATCTTACGAACCTTTTCAATGTTAAACTCTTTTCGGATGTAACACTTCACGTTTGTCAACAGTGACTCCAGTACCATTTTGGTATCCTGCGGCGGAAGTGTCGTACCTATCGCGAAATTCTCCTGTACCACGTCCAACAACTACTGACGTAACGCCGACAGTACTTCCGACCGTCCTTGATAATCGTACTGATGTATTGTATGTGCCCAGAATTTCACCCAGATATTGAAGTTAAACACCCGATTCCGCAGCAGCTTATGCAGTAGCTTTATGTTACCCAGGGACATCTCGTTTTGAATCGCTTCGATCAGCAATTCGAAAGCTATTTTCGTCGAATATCCGCTGGTTGCACTATTGCAGCAGCGAACTGACGGTGGCGATCACATCGTTCATCAGCACATTCTCCTTGTTTGTTGCGAGTTTGTAGAGAATTCCCGAAGTCACCAAGTTCGTTGTGCGAAGTTCTACTTCTCAAAAAACCCTATATCGAATATGAAGTTCAAGAGATGGAACATTTTAAACAAAACTTCCTTCAACGGTTGTGATTTATTCACTCCCGCCGTGTCAACAAGTTTTGATACAAACCTCTGGTTTGTTGACGTTTTTTCATTCAACACCTACATTCGACCGACGTTGATGATGATGCTTAATATATATTAACATATGTTTATTTACGCTGAACAAGTCCGCACGATGCACAGTCGCATTACCAAATGAAAACACCAATGACAGCTCAAAACTGATGCACAGCCAGCTTAGAAAAATGTTCAAGAAGAAAACATTCATCAGTCCGTGTATGTACACGGCGATACGAAATTCCGCACCCATACATTCAAACATCGGTGGGATTTAGGGCAATTTCACTGCATTTTTCAAAAATAACCGTCAATTTTGTCACCTGGGTATCAATTGAAAAAAGGTTTAAATCCTAGGATATCTTCATAATTTTTTTGAATTATAATTTATTTTTTTTTTGACACTTTACGTGGCACAATATTCCTTAGAGGGACTAGACCGGTCTGTAAAAAGGGTTCGATTGCACAGCTCTGACGTAGTGTTTTCTCGCGATACCACTATTCTTTTTGATAACAAAAGATGTTAAATCATGTCCGCATAAGAAAACAACTTATATTTTGTGAGAAGAGTTGTGTTCTTATCATTCTTCTCTCATTTGTTTTTGATTTGATTATCAATTTGTTTGGCTTAAGGACTAGGATCGCTCATGTTTTTCTGATGCGGATTTACTAAATGCAGATCTATGATAACCGCAATACCACAATCTTCATTGAGTCCACTAATACAAGGGGAGAACCATTCCTAATCGGTGGGATAATCTGTATCCCTCTAGATCGTTTTATTGCCCCCAATTTTTTTTATACCAAAGACCAAAGTTTGACTTATTTGTTTAATCAGACTTTCTAATATTTTAAACTTGTTTACAATATTGTCATACCATTGCATGTTTTCCTAACATTTTGCTACTTGTTTCTAGAAATACGATCCTTCATGTTTATCAGTACGAATAAATTTATGTTTTCCAACTCCGTTACATATCTTATAACGAATGTTAGTTGTTCCATTAGAAAATATCAAAACAATGCTATAGCCATTTCAATAAATTCAACAACAATATGATTGAACATTTCCTTTTCTACTATTTGCACGTTGTTGTAAAATCGTCATATACAGTTAAGCAATCAAAACAAGTGAAAAAATCCCTTTTTTCTTTTCATTACGACCTCCAGGTTAAGCGAGTAGATCTATAGAACACTATTCTTTTTAATACTTTTCTTCGATAAATATCATGCTTTTCTACTTCTTCTTTGAATACACAAATCCTTTCTGTTGTTGAAAGAGACTTTTTTTAAATAGCAAATAACACCATGGTACATTTTTATGTCACTTTAACACGTTAACCGCCCAGCCTTTTTGTGACACTTTCCGTTTACGCCACTCGGTCTGCAATTTCGCTCGATGTTAGTCACTTGCACGATAAGCACTGGTGAAACGAAAGAGATCAGAGAAAGTGAAAGATCAGACGGAAACAAGACAAACGGAAACATATTCTACAAAGGCTTTAAAGATGAAAATTAATAACGATCAGTATTATCAAAGTACGAGTATACCAAAATACTTCGATAAAAGTATATCAAAGCGAGAAATATAAAAGGTAAATAATATCAGAGGCTACTTTTTCAGTCTTAGGTTTTCACCTCGGCCGCTCAGTCCTCCGCCGCAGATAGAACCGCCTCTTCCTATTGTACTCTACAATTTGCGACATGAGGAATGTTTAAGTATTGTAACAAAAATAGAACGTGGTGTAAGTACGGTGTCACATTCGACTTAATAGCGCCAAACAACTTAACAAACCCGAACAGTTAAGAAAACTAATTACTTCTAAGGACACTGTGAGAAAAATTCTACAATGTCACACATTTTCCGCCCACATCACGGCGTCTCGTTCGCTTAACCGCACGGCACACAAATAATGAGGTGATTAACGCCCAACGACTCCAAAACACCCACGCCCGCCACAAAACCCCGAACGAGACAAATTAATGTTGACAATTTTCGAATGTCAATCAACGAATTTTCCCGCACCAAAATCCTCCGCTCGCCAAATCGCTTCGCTGCCAGCGAGAGAAATGCGAATGAACCAATCAGCATTTTCCGCCCGACCATTTGACGGCCATTTTGCTGGACTGGGGCCAATTAATACGGTTTACGTATAAATCGGATGAACAGAATAAAAAACAGAGAGGTACTATTATTTTTAACTAGAGACGAAAAAATATTCTGCATCAATTGTTTTAAATTAGAAGATCTGTCAATCCACTTGCTCAAAGATTGGCACAACCTTAGAGCTTAGTAAAAAGTTAGTATATTAATATATTAATATATAAAAGTATATTAACAATTTACCTTTACGGCGATTTAACAAGTACCTTTAGATATACACTCTACTCTGTATACAGACTGTATACAGTGCATTCTAGCATTCAGGTATTTTTTCCAATGTGTTTGCACATATTTGAAGCTGTTTGGATAAGCTTGAAATAATCGGACGATTACTATTTTCGTTTCGCGACGTTCAACCGAAGATCGTCACTAGCGAACTGGATCAACCGGTTGTAAAAGTATGATTTAATTAGCGATAATTTATGCATCCACCCCGGTGATGTATCGGTGCATTTCGGACTTTAATTAGGATATTAGGTAGCTCTAATGAAGATATCACTGCCACCGATTCCTGACAGTAACGAACGATCGTCGCACGTTCGTCGTCCGTTCGTACAAAGGTGCCTACGTTTGGGGTTGACATTTCGGACGATCGTTTTCACTCTCGGTACCCTTTGCGCACAACAATGCACTGGTTGCATTAGGAGCCTGTAATTGCTTCATTTCTTCGAATTTCGCTCCTGCAGCTCGGTGCCGAGCTGTTGATGCACCGCGGCAAAACCGATGTGTTTGGGAGGATCCAAATGGTCGGGAACGTGTTTAACTGGCGCTCTTAATGGTTCAACACCACTTGCCATCACGGTGGTGAATGCCGTTTTTAACGTGCGATGATTTATGCTGATGATGCGCATTTCCGAGCATCCCCTCTACGCAAATAGACGTCGTTGTGGGGATTCTGCTCGCTCATGCACCAAAAGGGAGCATAAATTGTCACCCAGTTAATCAAACATGCTGGTTCCAATTGGAGTGAGGAGAATGACAACACTTGCAACTCGCCGTCGAGTGACGAAGGAAATGATTTCGTTAAAATATTTTCATAATTGCTTTAATATGCCTACCGTGGTAAATACATTATTGCACAACCAAATTAGTACACAGGAAACGGGGAGAGAGTTGAAAAACCTGCTGTTTTGGTTGCTAGTTTTGTTGTAGATCCAACACGTGACAATTTAATGACAGGATGTGGTGTGTTTAGAGTGTAAATAATATGACAGTACAGAACAACAGAGTTACTCGCTGCCTTTAATAATGAGAAAATATTTAATCACGATTAAAGGATCAAAATAATAACTTATGAGTTTATTAAAGTAGCCTATAATGAGCGCATTCTAAATGAATAATTGACTAAGTTCTCAAATGTTATAGTAAACATTATTTAGCAATCTGGAATGGTAGCAATATTGTTAACTGTCATACTGTGAACATTTCACATTAAAAATATAAAAAAAATAATTATTAACTTCCATATGAATTGTTACAAGCATTTTAATCATCCAGGGTATTATCCAGGGGAGCATTTTTTAAACTATACCAATACTTTTTCCACCACTTAGCAAAAGACATAACCACATGAAAAATATTTTAATTAATCAAAACTCCTCCCTCATGCCGAGCTAATCATGCTTTTTAAAGCACGCGTAGCGAAAGTGTTACTCAATTTTCTCCTTTTTCAAACACTTCTCTCATACAATCTTTCTTGTCATCCGAGCAACTCTGTCTTGGTGAAATTATTATTCATTAATTATTCTCCAGTAAAAAAGGCAAAACATCAACCGACCCACGATCCGGTACCACATGTTAACCGGAACACTGTGAGGAGAGCCTGATTCGAACACGCACCAGAATATGATATGGTTGCTCGTTTCGGAGTTGGAAAGCAGGCCGAATACGAGGGACGGATAAATTATTAGAACAAAATGAAATCAACCAAATCCGGCCCGAGGAAAGCGACGCGGGAAAAAGTGTAAATTTTCCTATTAGGAAAATACGCATAGGCGTTCCGTCCCTTGATCCATCTGCATTGGATTTTTGACCCCTAACTCAACCAGGACAACGTGAATTATGTTTACTTCATATTACGAAACCCGCACACGTCTGCAGGAAAGGTGCATACCTTCGATGTCTCCATGGTCTCATAATTACGCACGCGAGGCGCGTTGGATTTCGAAGAAATGCATCCTAATTAGAACCTAAGTAGGTGTTGAACGTTGCTTGTAATTATATAATTGGAAACGAGATCCCAATGTGACGTAATGTAGCATCTTTAACCCAGGGTTCTGGAAAGAAGGGATACAAGGATTTTTTTATTCAAAACAATATACAAGCATACAAAATAGCAAAATATTACAAAATTTGTATCAAAGAATAGTTTTTATCAGATAAATCAGAAGAAGAAGAAGAACGAGAAGAAGAAGAAGAAGAAGAAGAAGAAGAAGAGCATGTATGCGTTTATCAAAACAAAAGGGATAGCAAAAGATCAAACTCGAGGTTGGGTCAAACTTTGTGTCACGTGTTGAGATTTGTATGTTAGTTAAATCCAGTTAGGGGAAGTGAAGGTGATATGCACAATTTTTGCGTAAAACAAAATCTTACCACAAAATCTATGCAACAAAAAACATCCTACATTGTCTCAAAAATTCCCTCATTAATAATTGTGGGGCAAAATTACCCGAGACATGGAACTAAAATATCTGTAACTTCTTGAATGTTGCACTCTTTTGGGAATCTTTTAAGACGAAACACAATATACAAAACAAAAAGTCACATGCGAGACTTATAGAGGTTTTATATTGAAAGGAAGGATCAAGTTTTAATACCTAATTATCGAGTAGAACACTTTGAGGTAATTTCTTCAACATTGGTGGTAGTAGGTATGTCGCCCCAGATTGAGACATTTAATTTATCCTTCGAAAAATGTAAATAAAGAATTTATCGAATAACTTATTGAGATAGTTCAAGTAGAGCTACTCGGTATGCAAATTATTTGAAAATATTTGCATAGTACATCGTATTCCACAAAATGCTGTAGGACCAATCCCTTAGCATTTTTTTACTTCATTTTCTCTGTTAAACATCAATGTCGAATTGCTGAGCTGACATAATTGTCTGTAACTAATTTATTTGTAAAATGCACTTTTAGGCACAACGTATGTAGGTGTAGATTTTCATTAAATATAATGATTTATTCCAAAATAATATTTCTTCATCTGCCACGAGCTTCCAATGCTGGTGATAACATTAAAAGACATTTTCAGAGAATTCAATGAATGAAAATATACCAAATGCATAGAATGTTGCTCAAGCACCTGATTTTGTTTCGTGTTGGTTTTCCTGACCAAACGAATTCCTTGTGTACACATGTTTCTCATTGAAAGACAACAACCAGTGTGCAAAGGATTTACTTTGCTCACCAGAATATAAATATTGGCTAGTAATTGTTCACCACTTACGAAACGATGACATACGAGTCCATGTCAAAACAGACCCCTTTCTACGGAAGACGAATGTAACGAAGGGATGGTGCTTTGCTTTCGACCTAATTATGGTCCAGCTGGAACACCGTATTCTGGCGGAGGCGTGGCACACCAATTTTGAGTCGACATGGCGAAGGATTGTTTTGTGATTGCTTTCACGCCTAGTCGAAGGGAAAACCGGCCATGCACGAAGTCGCTCCGTTTTCCACGAACACTCCAATAAATCAGATCGATTAGTGTCAGTCTTGTGAACTGGTTGAGTTTTGTTGCTAGCCATGGGGCCTAATTGGTAAGGCATTTCCTTTGGTAAGGAGTTTCCCGACGGTAAGGATGTCCTTTGGCTTGATTTAATTCCTTCCAGATTTCTCCTACGAAATCGGCAGATATCGCAATGCATAAACAGTTCAATTAGTTGCTTCAAAATGCAAGAAATAAATTAAAACTGGTGAACTACATGAGTAAAATTTTAAAACAGAATTTCAAACAGAAGAACTGTCGGAAAACTGCCGGAACAAACATAGCATAAATAGTAACGTTCTCTATCAAACTATCGTCATTACTCAACCAGTCAACAGGTTCTTAAAATGATGTGACCCTACATCCTTCACGAGACCCTGATGCCAGTTCCGACCGATCGTTCAAACTCACCCGATCTCGCAACACACAGATCACCCAGGCAGAAACAAACTACTAAGATTTACGATAATCATAAATCAATTGACCGTGATCCTGGACATAGCGCCAAACAAAATCCGTTGTACCAGCGATCGTATGCTGCGGATTTCCCACAGTGGTGGTCAAATTGTTACTCTGATCTGCTAATTTAAATCAACATTCTAAAATACACTAATGACAAACATGCCTACTTTCGAGTAACGGCAGGAATCACTCACACTTTTTATGAGTTTATTAAATTTCTTAACTCGTTTTAAAAGCAAAACGAATTTAAATATCTACATGCACGGCAACCACTGTATCCTGGTGTAATAGGAAACTACTGACTGTGTTTTCCTAGCGGCACGCATCATAATAAGAGGCGCTCGGTCACAGTGCCACAGAACATGCTTTCTCCTGTAAGCGCTCATGTTCTCCAATTACACAGCGACTGCCAACGAAGCCGAGGGGACGCTTGGTGCTGTCTTTGGAAGTGAAAAATGACTACGGTTCCGGAGACTGCACCATCGATACGGAGGGCAAACAGAGACCAACATTAGTCCGTTGATGCTGGCAAGTTTGTTTATATTTTGACATTTATGTGACGTGTACGATCATGAGATGTGTTAAATGTGTGGTTTGTTTTTTAATAATGACCGAGTCAACGAATAGTTTTTAACGTCGAGATCGAAACAACTTTAGTTTTTTGTTATGACAAACAACAAACATTCAGTTGCGATTTTATAACATTTAACACGTTGACTACCACGGTTAATATTTGTATAAGCAAGCTTGCATTACTTTAAAATTGTTGTTTTGCCGAATAGTAGCAACGTATGCAGTAATTACAAACATGTATCATAGGCCTTTGGTTTGGCTCGCGAAAGCTGTTGATTTCATAATTTTTAAACAGTTTTTAATAAAATTATTTGGTCTAAATCAAAGCACTTAAAAAGTATAAGGATAAATAGAATAACAGAAAAAATATTTTTTGACCTATCGCAAACATATTTTTCAACGGAAATTACTCCATCAGTCGTTTGCTCATCATCTCTTGTTAAACAAACGCAAGCAAGCCATCATCTGTTCACGAAGCGTAGTAAAAAATAACTTCAAATATGCCTCCATATGATCGTTAAGAAACCCTTCATACTCAAATTGGGCTCGCTGGAGCCACTAAACCACGACCGTCAGGCGCCAGATTAAGTTTTAGAAAATTTCAATGAACCAAACATTTCACACATTCCGATGCCGTTTTGTCTTGGTTGTACTCCGCGACTCCTGGGTTACTCTCGAGGGGGACCTCAAAAATTTGGCCCTTTGGAGCCGAACCTTCGAAGCGAGACTCCCAGGCATGTTAAGGTTCCTTTCCTAAACAGATGCCCGACGATGGGAATGTGCACGCGGTGTCACCGCGGGTTCGTTTGGGTTTTCGTTAATTACCTACTCAACAAATCATTGAGTGTGGGACACATCGCACAGACCCGAATGTGCCACTTTCCGGTGATTCGTTTGCAATGAAGCGCGCATTTTTAAACATTCATAATGGCAAAAAAACAGCCACCGATGGCAGCAAACCATCCGCAGCCGATAGGAGCATGAGAGACTGTGCTACCCTCGACAGGGCGGCAGGGAATCTTGATGAACTACAAATATTTCCATTAGTCCCAAACATCAAGGGGCCACATTTGTCATCGGTTCCGAACGTGTCGGAAGTAATGCTTCATGTCTGCGGTTGCACGAGATGACATCACTCTGTTGAACCTTAATTTCACGATCGAGGTTGTGCTTTTTTTTTATTTTTCTCCAATTGTAATTGAAGGAATTTTAGATTTTCGAAATCCAAGCCACATCCTAGAAAACCTATGAGCTATAGCTTATTTTATAATATTGGTGAATAATGACTGATGAAACATAGGTCAATCGAAAACATATTGCTTGCAGAAAATACCAGAACCTCTCGTCCTCTCGTACAGGGGAGGGTCCGGTCTCGGTTGGGATTCGAACCCACGCTGTCGAGGTGGTGAGCCCCGGCGCTCATGGGCCGATTTTCTAACCGGCGCTACCGCTCGGCTGTCGCGGACCCCCAAAACAAACTGTGTCCCGGCTAAATAACTCATTCATACGATCATTGACAAACCTTCAACCCATTCGTCCTTCCTCGAATATCCACTTGTCCACGAGTTTTCTTGTTTTTCGGCCCCGTACGGTGTATCGGCTCCCGAAATAAGCCACTTAGCCAAAAGTCGACGAATGCAATCAATTATGCTCCAATTACCGAACAATTAACGCCTCCCGGTCGTGGTTGATGCTTTCCGGCGTTGATTAATGCACAGTGCAGCGTTCCTCCCGTCAGGCATTCGGAGGAAAAGTGAACGAAAAACGCTTCTACTCTACTCCAGACGTCCCGGTTGCGGTTGCAACATAGCTCAAAATACAGATACATACCTTTTGGAAGCCAACACGAGCTGGGGTCCCGTTCGCGAAAGGCAAAGATCGGTAGAACTTTGTTTGGAATTAAAAATAAATCTTGCGGTTAATTTATCTTCTCGCTTGCAGTCGCCCCATCGCACGTCGAGTTGCGAACCCCGAAGGAAATTCAACTCCCGGCATCCACAGACAGGAAGTGGAAAACACAAAAATCTACAGCCTAGCAATGAAAACCCATTGACGATGGAGTGTGATCGTAGGTTTTTTTTACGTAGTAAAAGGGGTTTTCTGATGTTTTCCGCTTTCATTGTTTTTTTTAAGGTATTGTCAGATAGTTTAAATCATTTGTCTTTCTTCGGTTTCCCGTCACGTACGGGATAACATTTCATGCGTTCGGCAGACGACAAATTCATGCACCTTCCTGAACCCGTCTGCGACTTTGGCTAATTTGAAGGAATGCTCGAGCGGCAAGATTTTTGTCTCAGTATCCGCACACTTTTCGTGCATTCTAATTTGATGGTGGAAAGTAACAGAATTGTATTTCCTACAACAAACGAACGCGCAATCCAGGGAAAACTAAATAAAGCAAAAAAATCCCAATTTTAAACTTTGATAAGTTAATGTATATTTATAAACTTTATAATTAACGCAAAACAAAAATTTCAAGTAATTTAAGATATGCTTTTTTTAGTATAATCAATTGTTGGGCTATAAAAGTTTCTAATAAGAGAACTATTGTCTAAATATTCTACTTGTATTAGTTCCCCACACAACACATATGCATGTAAATCGAATATCAATTTGAAATAATCGTACTTCTATGCAATATGATTGAATCGTAAATGATGCTAAAATAATGCCTATACGTACAAAAGTGGAGGCGCTAACCGTACATTGTTCAAAATGTATATGTTTAGTCGTATATTTTCTAAGTCGGCATCATATACGACTTACGATATACATCAGCCGGACATTGCTCGTTTATCTATACGTATGCATAAAGAAAATCGTATTACATTCTTAATCGGCATCATATGGAACAAAGAATATACATTGCTCGTACATTGTCTATGCTTACTGCGATTCCGATTCGAAAAATGCTAATATGTGATTCAATTTCTTCAACTTAATACGACTTCGTGTTGTGTGGGTCATTTGTGTGCTTTTAAAAATGAATAGCGTGAATGCATTGTAACAAAAAAAATTTCAACGCCTAGTTAAAAGTTCAATCCGACTGACACGAAAAAATAAATAATTATCGCTTAATTAGCAACTACCAGACGACTAGCTTTTCGATTAAAACCACAAACGTATACGTGCGACAAGTTCAATCCCGTACATCCACACCCTTCTTCCCCATACTCCTTCATCAGCTTGATTCATCTGCGGAACGTCTCTCAGATGACTCAATAAACAGATTTTACCAATTTATTTCCATTTCTCTTCCCACCTAATTTCGATAGCGAAATAAATATCGCCGCTATAAAACCGAACAGATGAGATACTAACGATGAAATGATGCGTTGATAATTTTCCACTCAGGCTCCCAACGACATCACAAGAGGAAAGAAGACGGACAAATAGCAATGACAGAAGGGAAGGAGCAGGACGACACATCTAGGACAGGACAGGACACTTTTCCTCAAGTTCCTTCATCGGCAGCCGGGAGCGACGAAACCGTTCGGCACTTTGCGACACGCTCCATTGAAATCGGCTGTCTTCGATCGTCTAGCACAAGGGTAAAGCGGCAACGGGCGAGGAAACCCCGACCCGTCAGGCCCCGGGAAATTCCTCCAAACTCCGAGAACGAAGCTGGTAATTAGCGGATGATTTATTGCTACTGCTTGTTCCTCCGACGCTCGGTCGTTGTTCGCTTGGTTTGCTTGGGAAGCGAGCGCGATCATCTCGATCGTCTTGGGCCACGCCCCCTTTTTGGGTTTTTCTTGAAAATCTGAAGATGATCTGGTATGCAGATCACGCGAAGGCGTCACAACGCTGTCTGCGCCAAGGGTTAATAAGGATACATTCAGAGACTACGCCCGGTAGTTCACCACACCATCGGCCGACGTCGATCGTGGAGGAAAAATTAAAATGTGCCGCTTTTCCGAGCGTCAGTCGATCGTGGAAAACCCACCGGTGCAGATGGTTTAAGGAAATGTGAACTCAAACGATTGTAGCATTCAATTTAAGTGTTGGGTTTTACCTCAGTGATGAACGAAGTGAAGAAAAGTTGTAGACAACTAATTTTATGAGCCAAGCGTAAAAGTGAAAGTGTAAACAACTCGTGAAAGATTGTTACAAATCGTTGAAAAAGACAAGTGTCTCTTGTAAACT